>NC_046159.1:55788634-55889310 GCF_011064425.1 Rattus rattus
AATGACACCTACCCATCAACATGTGAAAGATCCAGAAACATAAAGATAAATGAAATGTGGATCAGCCACAGCAGTCCTTCCAACCAGCCACAGCCCTTCCACCTGACTGGAAGACTGTTAATCCCCAGCTTTATAAAATATCTGGGAGTTGGGGATTTAGCTCAGTGGTAGAGCACTTGCCTAGGAAGCGCAAGGCCCTGGGTTCAGTCCCCAGCTCCGAAAAAAAAAAAAGAAAGAAAGAAAAAAAATCTGTCTGTCTGTCTGTCTATCTGTCTACTATGTATTCACATGGACATGCCTGTCATAGCACATAGGTGTAAGTCAGAGGACAACTTGTGGGAGTCCATTTTCCTCAATGTGGGTTTCAGAGATTGAACACAGGTCAACACCTGCTTGGCAGCAGGTGGTGCATTTACCTGCTAGGCCATGTCACCAGCACCAACATCCCACTACCTTTGAATATATGAGTATGTGCCCATGTGATTTTACATGCACCCAATAGCTTACTGTACTCCAAAACATTGTCGTATGTTGTTTGCAAATTCCTTGTAATTGTGATCATGTAAACACATGATCTCCGTGCTGTGCTGTTGGACATTTACATTATTTATATATTTTGCTAGTATAAGTAACACCATCATCAAAATAATTTTGTACAGAGATTTGATTTTTAAAAAAAATCTGTACTAGGTGAAGTGTCATGTACCTGAAACCCCATTTACTCAGGGGACTGAAGCAGGGGAATCTCTTGCGCTCTGAAGCTTAAGACCAGACTGAAGCCTAGGTAACATAGCAAGATCCCATGTCTTATTTTTTCCCTCAGATTTCAGGGGTTTTTTATTTTTGGTTAAATGAAACAAAGAGTGACAATGAAGCCAGATAGGTGGCCACACCTGTAAAGTCACACCTGTGATCTCAGTACTTGTGAAGTAGAGGCTAGAGACCAGCCTAGTCTAGATTGAGAATCAGGTTAGCCTGGGTTATAGGACACATTGTCTCCCTCCAAGAAAAGGAGCAAACAACAAAACAATGGTGATGATTTAACAGCCTCTGCTATACCTTACCAAATGACATTTTACAAATGCTAAATCCAGAGAGCATTTCCTTGCTCACTATTATAAGACGGGACCACTTAAGCTTTGCATTACAGAGCCTAATACATGGTAGGAAAGCTTATATACAGGGGACAATTCTATACCTAAGTGGGAGGTGTAAGCACAGTAGTCTAGGGAAAACTGTGTATCCGTTGGCCTTTACTGTGTAACTAATGACCCACACACTTAAAATGGAAACTTTCACCATTTCACCAGTCCATCAGTTTTCTAGGTAGTTTTCTTAACCTGAATCACTCCTGGCTGATCCTGACTGTGGTCAGTTGATGAGGCAGCCTTGGCTAGGAAGACTCAGATCCCTGGGTTTCTCTTTAGTAATCTGTATTTCTGACTTTGCTCCAGGCCACGTACCTAGGCATGTCTAATGGCAGCACTGGGACTCCAAAGCTGCAACTGTCGAAGCTTTGTTTTTGTTGTTTTCGTTTTTGTTTAGATTGTATCTCCCTCTGATCAATTAGCCACGGGGAGTCACGTGGCCCAGCCTGCAGCCAGTGTTGGGGAGAGGGAACTATCAAGGGATGTGAACATGGGAAGCAAGGATAATCGTGGCCATTATTACTGTCATCCACCACAAGCTGCATCCTCAGCGGATGGAAATGCAATCTCCATGGCAACTAGCCACGGATCACTCTTGAGGCCCAGATGGTAGGGAAGAAATCTCAGCAGAGGCTTCTGACCTCTGCCTACACATGATTTGGCATGGTATTCAGTCTCTGGGGTGTGGTACATCCCAGGGGAACCGCTGACTGCCAGCCTAGAGGCATGGATCTGCAAAGAGAAGTTAGGTTGGGATACAGAAACACGAGGAAGGAACAATCCACCACAGCTTGCTCTACAGAGCAGAATCCTCTAGAAATGATCACTGGCCTCTGAAAGAATGCACAGAGGATGGGGAGGACCCTGCAGTGCAGATGGAATTATCTAGAAGGAAAGTATCCCAGAAGCACAGTATGCCCCTGTGCTCAGGAATCACCCATTTTGAGGGCTAGCATCCTCTTAATGGCCTACAAAACGGCCAGAGATGCTATGTGAGGTCCCCAATGAGCTAGCACTGCCCAAGAAGGAACCTGAACGGAGAGAGCAGGCTCTCTCTGCTCTGCTGGGCAGCAGCTGGAGTTTGTAGTAAAAGCTCCACTTCTTAATCAGAGTCTCCTGCTTAATTAGCTGCTTCCTGAGCAGTAGCTACTCCCTGTCTGGGAATCTCAATCACCAGCATAGGCTCTAAGTCACTGTGACCACATTCTTCTGGTCTCTGGTTTCCACTAGGGGAGCCACTTTACGGGTTCTGTCCAGCAGAACAGCTGGGGAGGGGACAGGAACATGCAGGAAGTGTGTGGAGGAAGCTGCTGTTTTTCCCATCATCACACAGCAGAAACTTTAGAGGGCTTCCCAGGCACCCAGGGCCTTTGTACAGTGGCAGGACTCAAGGCTGGATTTGCCTGTAACTCTCCAGGTCATTGTGGCTCCGTCTGTCCTGCACCACAGTGACCACAGAATGCCTTCCCCAACTTATAGTCATCAGATTTAGCAAATAAAATCGCAAGATGTCCAGTTGCACTCGGAGTTCAAAAGTAACAAGTAGATTTATAGGGTCAGGTAGATCCATGTGATCTGTATTTATTTTCACCAGAACATGCCGCCATAGCCGCTGTTGTGTGAAACATACATTCTAGAGGTTTCCCAGGCTTTACCCAACAACTCTACTGCACTAAAACACCTGTTCCGTTCTGCCAGCAGAGACAAGCTGGGATGGGCTGTCTTTTATATTAAAGAGTTAAATAAGACAAAATGTCATATAAAAACAAATAGGGTACCAAAGCAAATCAGTGATTAAGATCACTGGATGCTTCCAGAGGTTGCCCCACATGGGAATCCACCCCACATGCAGACACCAAACCCAGACACTATCGCTGATGCCAAGAAGTGCTTGCTGACAGGAGCCTGATACAGCTGTCTCCTGAGAGGCTCTACCAGATCCTGACCAATATAGGTGCAGACGCTTGAAGCCAACCATTGGACTGATCACAGGGACCCCAATGGAGGAGTTAGGGGAAGGACTGAAGGAGCCGAAAGGGCCTTACCTGGCATCAGTGGGAGGGGAGGCCCTTGGTCCTGTGAAAGCTTGATGCCCCAGTGTAGAGGAATGCTAGGGTGGCAAGGAAGGATTAGGTGGGTGGGTAGGGGAGCACCCTCAAAGAATAGGGGTAAGGGGGATGGGGTAGGGGGTTTGCAGAGGGGAAACCAGGAAAGGGGATAACATTCGAAATGTAAATAAATAAAATATCCAACTAAAAAATATCCCAGGATGCTTTTGCAGTAAACCCCAGTTCAATTCTCAGCACCACACAGCAGCTCACAACTGTCTGTAACTCCAGTTCCAGGGAATCCAACACCCTCTCCTAGCCTCCAAGGGCACAAGACACGCTCGTGGTAGGTAGACACATGGGTGCAGAACACTCATACATATGAAATAAAAACCCATGTGTCTTTAAAAACAAACAGTAAGGAGGCCACTTGGCAGAAAGTCAGACTCCTCCAGGGTCAGCATAGCACGTACCAGGGTCACTAATCATTTGTGCTGTTCCAAGTTAGCCTACAATGAATGAGTCTGAGGCCGAAGGACTCATGGCTCAGTGATTACGAGAATGCATAGGCCTGGAGGTTGATTCCCAGCACCCAAGCCAAGGGGCTCACAGCATCCTGGAACTCTAGTTTCAAGGAGATCCAATGCCTCCACAGATTTCACTCACATACTCATGCCCACACAGAGACTCATCACTTAAAATAAAACATGACTGTTCAGAGCAAAACACAGGACCCGAGGGGACTCCCATTGGTGTGTTGCCCACTTGAGCCAACATGGCCTTGCTTCCCCCTGTAGAAATAAAATGTTTTGCCTTGCTCTGGGTTATTTTCCCAGGACCCCATACCCATTTCCAACAACACTGAGCAGAGGCTGGAGGCTCCAGATGGTCACCCACTCCTGTGGGCTCTTGGGCAGACTGGGTTACCTCCCTGAGCTTTGGGTTTCCTGAGCTGAAAATCAGGTGGGTTAAGAGTTGACCAATTCCTTCTTGGGACAGGTGAAAGGGCACATTTCATAGCACGCTCAGTTCCCAGCATCACGCAGCAGCCCACAACAGTCTGCAAATGTGCTATGAACTTGAACACTGATTGAAGAAGCCACTCTGTGCAACACATTCAGCTGGCCTACGGGAGGCAGCCAGTGTGACTAGAAAGCCGTCTGCAGGAAAAACCCAAGGTTATTGTTCACAGTGACTTTATATAATGTAATTTCATGATATGATGAAATCTCTCCGAATTTGGACAGCTATGAACAGATAAGAAATTATAATGCTTTAGAGGAAAAACTAGTGCTCTGGGAAAGTCCCAGTGAGCTCAGTGCCAAGAAAGTTGAAACAATTCCCTCTGTACATCAGATTTAGAAATCCCCCTCCATAGTACCTGTCCTCCTCAGGAAATAACTGAACCCACAGGCTGACCAAACCTATTGGCTTAGTCAGAATTGTACTCATCTTGACTTTGGGCCATGGAGATGCATCAGTTGCCAGGCAACAGTTGATGTCTAGAAGCTTAGATGATGGAGCTGGCTACTGGTGGGGTTGCTGGCCCAGTATCCTCTCTGGGAGCCTAGCTTTCTCTAACTCTCAACCCAAAGGGTCTGATATGGTTCGAATGTGATTCATCCCCCTAAACACTGGGTTTGGGCTCCCAAGTTCTCTGTTAATAATATTAACAGAGAGAAAAATCTAATTCGACCCTGTGTTTGAAGGAGGGGTGTTAGGGAAATGATTTGATTACGTCGTGAGGCTATAGCTCCAAGGACTGGATTCTGGTGACTTTACCAGTAGAGAGACAGGGGCCTGGAGAGATGACTCAGCTTCCCAGATCCTCAGCACATCTCTGGTGAATGAAATGTGACAGAACTTGGACCCACCAAGCATCTGCACTTCCAAGTGTCACATCATCTTCATGACAGCTGCCCAGGGACCTGTCATTCCTATATTTCATACCTGAGAGAGAGTTGGAGCTTTGCTGCTCCATCAACCTAAAGGACAAGCGACCATCATCTGCATTAGAACCTGATAGCTGCATGCTCTGAGTGGCTTGAGCAAACTTTCAGAAGGCTGGTGTCTTAGTTAGGGTTCTACTGCTGTGAACAGACGCCATGACCAAGGCAACTCCTATAAAGGACAACATTAATTGGGGCCTGGCTTACAGGTTCAGAGGTTCAGTTTGTTAACATCATGGCAGTGTCCAGGCAGGCATGGTGCAGGAGGAGCTGAGAGTTCTACATCTTCATCTCGCTAGGAGAAGACTGGCTCCCATGTGGTTAGGAGGAGGGTCTCATTGCCCACCCCACCCCACCCCCACACACAGTGACATGCCTCCACCAACAAGGCCACGCCTACAACAAGGCCATGCCTTCTAACAGTGCCCCTGCCTGAGCCAGGCCAAGCATATTCAAACCCCAACAGTCGTGATGTCACCATTTCCGTTCTGTTATCACCAAGCTCACCCCTTAGGCTTGCACACAAAGCTCACCTGCATTTGACCCTTGAATTTGTTCCTTAGTCTGTTGCTATGATAAAATATCCAGTAGAAGCAAGTTAAAGGAGGAAGGGTCTATTTCGGCTCAGAGTTTGAGGGTGTGGTCTATCATGGAGGTAAAGGCTTGGTGGCAGGAGTGGGAAGCAGCTGGTCACATCGTCAGAAGAACAGAAAGAAATGAATGTCAGGACTCAGATTGTTTTCTCCTTTTCATTTGGTCCAGGTGAACCCCTAAGGTTTTCCTTCTGTCCTCAGTCAAACCCCTCTGGAAACACCCAACTGACATGCTCAGTAGTGTGTCTCCCAAGAGATCTCAAGAATAAAAATTATGGAGGTAGAGAGTTGGTTCCACAGTTAAAAGCACCAGAGGACTGGAGTTTGATTTCCCCAGCTCTTACAGGGTGGCTCACAACTATCTGTAACTCCAGTTCAGGGGATCTGGCACCCTCTTCTGGCCTCTGCACCACACCACATGCACATGGTTTCTCTCTCTCTCTCTCTCTCTCTCTCTCTCTCTCTCTCTCTCTCTCTCTCTCTCTCTCTGTGTGTGTGTGTGTGTGTGTGTGTGCACGCACACAACACCCATCTACATAAAATAAATAAATAATCGTTAGAAGGTTAGCCATATCATCCCGCCAGAACAGCTCTACCCACTTTATACTTTGAAACCCTGGCTCATCCCTGAGACACAGTCTCCCCAGAGGCACTTTCTAGTTCTGTCTATTGTGCTGTTGGTACTGAGATCTCAAGGCCCATGTGGTGCAGCCTTGACCCTAGCCTGCTGACTACTGGGAGCAAGTGAGAGGAATGGAAAACACATTAGACACTCACCTCTCTTAACTGTCTGGTAGTTCAGAGCCGGGAGGTAACCAGCATCTCCTCCATATATTCCCCACCAGCATAGGCTGTCTCACCACAGGCCTAAAAGCAACTCAGCCACATGCAGTGCCCATGCACCAAAACCCCTTCAAGTCTGGGCCAAATGGGCTCATCCTCCTCCTAAACCCATTGACCCAGGGTTTTGTAATAGAAAGCTGACCGCTTGGCTCTGGGGTGTGTCCCTGACTCCTTTCTCCTAACAAGCCCTCAGCCTCCCTGGCAGCCTCCTGGAATGCTTGCTCCAAACACAAGTGAAGAGTGTGTTGTGATGTCCCCAGGGATCAGTCAGGGGCCTGGGCAGAGGCTGTCATTCTCAAGACTTATAGGCTCTCCCTGAGATTGGCTTTCCATATCTTGAAAGGGCAGGTTGGAGATGGTGTGTGTGCGCTGGTTGGTTTTTAATCTCCTTGACATGCACATAGATCTGGGAAGAGGACATCTCAGTTCAGGACCTGCCTCCATGAGATTGTCCAGTAGGCAGGTGTGTGGGGCGTTTTCCTGATTGATGATTGATGTGGGGAGGCTTGGCTCACCCTGGGCTTGGGCGCTGCCACCCCTAGGCAGTCTGAGCAACTCAAGGGGAGCAAGCCAGTACGACAACATTCCTCCGTGGTCTCTACTTCTGCTCCTGCCTTGAGTTTTTACCCTGGTTTCCCTAAGTCGTAGACCATCATAAGGTCATGTAGAACAAATAAATACCTCCCCAAGTTACATTTGGTCATGGTGTTCATCACAGTAATCGAAAGCAAATTAGGTTAGTGTGCCCCGAGTGGCTGTCTATCTGTGAGGCTAAATGACACTCCGCTCACTATAGAGCCTCACTCCTGAGCTATTGACACTGAGAGGTACTTGTTACAGTTGCATCATGTGCATTCAACCGGCAAGAAATCAAAAGAGGAGAAGAGCGAGAAGGGGAGCTTTAATATATAACTTTCCCCCCTATAACTTTCCCCCCGGGTTCCTCCAAACTACGCCTGATTTTCACTGAGGAAGGGCAAAGGCAGACCAAAACTTGAAAGAGGAAAAACCTTAACGGCTGATTTTTTTATTTTTCAAGGACAATGTATTTGTTAGTTTCCCATTATTATACCAAAATGCCTGAGAAAAATAACTATATTATTTAGTTAATTCTTTAGTGCTTGGCACTGGAGAGACGGCTCAGCAGTCAAGAGCACATGCTGTCCTGGGAGAGCTTGGTTTCCAGCACCAGTGCTCAATAGTTCACACAGCCTATCACTCCATCTCCAAGGCTTCCTGCTGGGCTCCACGGGTATCTGCGCTCACTTGCACATACCCACGCACAAACACATATTCACGTAGGTTTGAAATATAGTGATACAGCTTTAACAGAGAAAGAAACTGCTGGTACGGCTCGGTGATTAAGCTGCTGCTCTTCCGGAAGACTGGGGTTCAATTCCTACCAGAACGGCTCTCAAGCAGCTATAACTCCAGCCCCGGGGGATCCAACGCCCTCTTCTGGTTTCTGTGGCTACTGCACTCGCATGGTGCATAGACATGGATGCAGGCAAACCACTTGTGTAAATAAATAAATAAATAAATAAATAAATAAATAAATAAATAAATAAATAAGAGATATTTCTCTTGGCCAGTGACTTTGGAGGCTGCAGTCTAGAGATGAGTGGTTGAGAAGACAGTGCATCATGGAGGGAGGATGTGGATCAAGTAACGTATTTGTGATCTGGAGAGTGAAGGGGGGGGGCACAGGCACAGGCACAGGCACAGGCATAGGCTCGGGCAGACAGAGACAGACAGAGACACCCATGAGGCATCTCCTAATCTCTTTCAAAGGCACACCACAAATGACCTAAAGAGTTCCCATTAAGGGAACTCCTAAAGGTACATAGAATCACCACTCTGGAAAACGCATTTTATCACATCTATCTCTCAGATCATACAGCATCTACATTTTATCCGGTCCTACTTTCTGTTTAGGATAACTTAAGGGTAAATTTCAAAGATAAGTTAGCTATAATGGAATTTGGGTTTTATTCACAGGCTTCAAAACCCAAGCTTCACATAGTACAGAATTCTTTTAATGTCCTTCTAGAACCTCCTCTCCTAAACCACTAGATCCTGGACCCTCTGGAGCTTCCTCTGAAACAAGAGGGTCAGTCCTGGGGACTCAAAGCCAGCAGAAGAAACCGAGTCCACTCTGTAACTCTAATGCTTTTCTTTCTGCCACATGGTGGCGCTGTGAAACAGCATTCCAGAGGAGTGTGGTGAGGGAGCTTGGGCTTGGTTGCTTCCTGCTGGCCCAGAGGTCCGCAAAGTGCTATTCAGTGAGTCATCGGTCAGCTCTTGGTGGCCTAAGCCGGGAGAGAACAAACAGGCATCAGTTGCTAGTGGCAGTGGGTGCCGAGACAGTGTAGAGCAGTGGACCACACCAGAAAACTTGATAAGGGTCGAGTGGATTCAGAAACCCTGGCACCCTCATACCTGAGGACAGTAGGTGTTTCATCTTCTCCCGACCAGATTCCTGGCCTGGAACATGTGACCACAACTCCCCACATAAAGAATGTGACCACCAGTCACGAAGCACAGAACAGAGTTCTGCATGCTAATGAGATATCTAGATGGTCCTAAGGATTTAGCCAATAAGCTTCCCTTCCTAGACATTTCTTCCTACAAAAGGTATTTCATCTCTGGTCCACTCTGAGGAAGTCGTATACACCTATTCTCCACGATGAACAATCAAAAGCAGTTTGGAACTAAGGACTGTCTCCCTCATCAAAAATAGCCATGTGAAAAAGCCTTTGTTGTACAGAGCCACACTGCCTAGTCTCCCACAGAAGGCCCCTCCATGTTCCTGGACACTTGCCGCTAAGCAAAGCTGGAGTTCCCCCTCTCCTCAGTCCTGGGCTGGTCTTTGCTGGCCTGTGGCCCTGTTCTGACTTCTCCTGATTCCCAGCGGTGTCCGGGTATCCAGGGGTTAGGGAACACCAGCTTTAGCCTCAGCCTGCTTCACTTCCCATCCAGGCTGGGGTCCCCATCTTAGGCTGGGGTCCCCATCTTAGGCTGAGCAGTGCAGCACTTCCCACAAACTTAACATCTGATGTCAGCGTAGGGTGAAATGCAGCCTAGCGCCCTGCGTTTTGTCTGCCCAAGTGGAAGACGGAACTTGGAACTGCAGACAGCAGCTTCTAATGTCACAGCCATCATAATCCTCCTGTCTGGTAGGTATGGTTTGAATGTGACACGTTCCACACAGGCTCCCATGTTTAAAAACTTGTTCTCAGGGGATGGCACAGTTTGGGCAGGCTATAGGATCTTTTAAAGTAAGGTCTGACTGGCGGAAATGGGCACTAGGACCTTTGAAAGAAATTTTAGCTTGTTCCTGCTGCCACAATGGACTGAAATCTCCAAACTGTGAGCGAAAATAAGTCCTTCCTCCCTTAAGTCGCTTCTGTCAGGTGTTTTGTCACAGTGATAAAAGCTGACAAGAGGCTCGGGGTGTTGTTGCTGTTGTTGTTGTTATTGTTGTTGTTGCTTTTATAGCTTTTAGATTTATCTATTTTAAAGGTGTAGGTGTTTGTCTGTATGTATGTGTGTGCGGCACATGTGTGCCTGGTGCCCGTGGAGTTCAGAAGAAGGCATCAGATTCCCTGGGGCTGGAGTTACAGACGGTTGTGAGCCACCATGTGATACTGGGAAGAGAAGTTGGGTCTCGTGCAAGAGCAGAGTGGCAGTGATCTTAGCAGCTGAGTTATCGTTTTAGCCCCGTCGTGTTTGTTTTAAGTTTACAGGAGTTGTTTCTTAGAAGTGATACTTTACTTTCTCATCTAGGTAGGCTAAAAAAAAGCCACTGAAGAACACTTGCTGTGAGAAGCACTGAGTGGTTTCTGTTAGAGAAATGCAAACAGAGCAAGCTCAGAAGGGCGTTGTTGGGCATGGGGTGATAGAAACCCCAACCCGGCAATGCAACACTGGGGAGTCGGAGAATTTTGCACTGGAGCAGAAATTCTAAGTAAAATCAGTAACAGAGATCTGGCATGGTGTCGTGGAGCAATCTCTTCCAGACTGAAACATATGATACCAGAGGTAAATCAACAACTAAGTCCCCAGGAAGCTCTGGAACCTACCAGATTCACAAGTACCCTCCTACCCCAAAGTTATTGTTCTAGCTTGTTTCCTGTTGCTGTGATATAAACACCACGACCGGAAAGCGATTGGGAAAAGGTTTATTTGGCTCACAGGTCACAGCCCATCATCACCGGGGAAGCCAAGGCAGGAACTCAAAAGAGAAACTAAGCAATTCCCATGGAGAAGCACTGTATATGGGCTTGCTTGTTCTCCAGCCCCCACTTAGCCACCTTTCTTATATAGCATAAGTCCACCTGCCTAGAAAGGTACTGTCCACAGCCCTCTCTATTAATTATTGGTAAAGAATATGCCCCACAGACATGCCAATCTGATGGAGGCAACTCCTCAACTGAAGTTCCTCCCGCCCATGTCTGTCACATTGACAACCATGGTCAGCCATCATCGTTACATAAGCAGTATGTTCTGAGGGGAAGGACTGTCTCTGTCCCATTCCACTGAGAACATCCCATTCACATCCTGAGAACAGCTCTGGGCTTCCAGTTTTTGTGAGCTATGCCACCCACGCTGGAGTGGACTTTCAGTGACACGGCTGTCTTTGAGTCACTCGTGCACCTGTAAGTCACCCCTCACCCACACCCCTATAGCTAACCCAAGGCACTCATTGATCCACCAGGTTGGATTTGGGTGGTACCAATGGAGGATGGAAAAGGCCCTCTCCCACAATACAGAGCTGACAGCCCAGAGTGCAGGGGAGCTAGTGGTGGATGTCATCTGATAGCCCAGTACCACGAGTGACTGGATGGGCCCCAGCTGCCATCCTCTGACAATCAAGTGCCTACTTCCCCTCAGCTGCCGTGGCAGCAAGGGAATGAAGCCCACACAAGAGCCCCTGCAGACAACAGTCTGTGTTTGACACCCAAACAAGAGAAGCGGTAGCCCTGGCAACATGAAGGGAGAGGGATAGAGCTGTGGACCTCAGTAGCACCACCCTCAAGTCTGGGCAGGCTTTCCCTTTCCCTGCCCAGGATTGACGCCTCTTTCTCGATCATGCAGTTTTGCACAGTGTTTGCATGCACACATATTCAGTCATCAGGCTCTCTGTGTTAGACAAGTAGGCAGAGAAGCAGACAGACATGGTTTCCAGAAGCTGAAACTGTTGTACTGGAAGAGCAAGGGAGCCCAACCTTTGATGGGACAAAGATTGAGCTCCTCTAGAGGGGCTGGGGACACCTATATACACATGTGTGGCTGTTTCTGTGGTTTGGTGTGGTGAGTTGCTTTTGCTACCTAGACATGTTGTTTCTGCGGGTGGGGCTGAGATGTCAGGTTATGGCTAAGCAGTTCTTTATGGTGAGGTTTTCACCCAGTATAGCCTGGTACGGTTCCTCATGACCCAAGGCTGGTATCCAAGATCCTCAGAGGAGGAGAGAGAAGGAAGATGTCAGAACCAGGCTCCCACTGGACTCCAGGTGGCTCTGGGCAGGAGGATGCTACCTTGAACACCAGAGGCAGACCTGTGGGAGGTGCATGGACCTCACTAAAGCTCCCACTGCCTCGTCCTCTGAGACGTCACACCACGCTTCGCTTCTGCTGTAGATTTGAATTATTCCTGCAACTGTCTGTAGCCTGCGAGACCTGCTGCTCCAGAGACCTACAACTCCAGCCTCCAGGACCTGCTCGTGAGGTGGGGGTGGGGAGAAGACTTGCTCAGTTTGCTGCCTGTGTCTCAGCAGCTGCTTGTCTAGTCTCAGAATACTCCTGCTCCTGCTAAACCACCACTGCCTCCAAATGCGGTTCCTCTTACTGTCCCTTCACACTCCGCTCTTGCAGGGAAGGTGGGCCAGAACCTGGGATTGGAGAGCGACCATCTCAGTACCATGGCTTTGGCTAGTCATCAGTTCCCTGTCTGTGGTGAATAGATATTTGTTCAAGTTTCCCCAGGACAACACTTGGACTGGGAGTGTAGCTCAGTGGTTCAGCATGACCTAACATATTCAGGTAACAGGTCCCGAGTTCCAACCACAGCACCAAAAACAAACTACAAGTCTACCTCACTACATTTTGAGATTCTACTAACATAAACCTGTTGGGCACGGATGATCCTGATTAATAATAATCCTGTAATGCATGTAAGAAGATCCGAATAGTGACTCATGAGACTGGAACCTGGCTGCATAGGAGTGAGGCTCAATGGGTCAGAAGGACTGTGATAAAATCTGGAATAGAGTGTGGTGTGTGTGTGTGTGTGTGTGTGTGTGTGTGTGTGTGTGTGTGTAAGCATGCACAAAGCTGGATAGCTGAGGACTTGTCTATCACACCAAAGATCCTACCTTCTACCCCCAGCATCAAAACCCAAGCTGGACTCTGCTAGAGGCAGGCTCTAGTTCTGGGTGTGATTTCCTTGAACCGGAGATTACACAAAGGTAGGAGACAGGCTCAGTGTGCTCTAGGCTCTGGGATCCATCCAGCATGGAAAGATAAATTAAGAAGAGAGGAAGTGGGCTGGAGAGATGGCTCAGTGGTTAAGAGCACTGACTGCTCTTCCAGAGATCCTGAGTTCAAATCCCAGCAACCTCAAGGTGGCTCACAACCATCTGTAATGGGATCCAGTGCCCTCTTCTGGTGTGTCTGAAGACAGCTACAGTGTACTCACATACATAAAATAAATAAATATTTTTAAAAAGAGCGAGAAAGTAAAATAAGCAGAAAGGCGTGGAGAAAGAGGTGTGAGTTTGTATAGTTGGACTAAGAAATACCCTAACATTTCCCAAAATTCAGGGAGAGACACTCACAGACAATACTATATTTTTAATTCAGAAAATTAGAGATAATTTGCTTCTTGTAGCCCCAACTTGCTAAATAAAACACAAGCCACCCAGTAATTTTGTTGTTACTTGTGAGAGGTTTTTCCCCTCAGGCATTGCTCACACCTGGGGTTTCTTCTTCCCTTGGATTTGTGTGCTTCCAGATCCACATTCAGGACTAAGTCGTGGCCTTCATTACTGGGAAGGCTCGATTACTCAAGATGAATGGGGTAGACTTGGCTAGGGAAACATTCAAGGTACTTAGTTCCCATTTCCGCCCAGCATCAGCACCTGCACCAGCGCCTGCACAGGAGTTAAGTTCATCCTCAATTAAAGACAAGGTCACTGATACTCAGAGAGGTTAGGGAAGGTCAGAAGATCTGGCCTGGAAAACACGTGTACTGAGTTGTTTATAAACATGGTTTCAACTCACCAGACCCAATATATGTGTCTTTAAAAAAAAACAACAAATTTTAGTAAATAAAAATAAAATTACATATAACTATTTTGGCATGTAAAAAAAAAAAATCTAACTGTACTGCGATTTACCAACATCTCCCTACTCGTTCCCAGCCATCTTAAGCGTCAGGTAACAAGGCTCACTCACAGTGCTGTGTGGCTGTCCCAGAAGGTTTCTTCCCAAATGAACACGATGTCCCACAAACCCAACACCCCTCCCCATGACCTGATGCCACTGTGCTACTTCCTGTTCCTCTGTGGCTGGCTGCTCCAGAGACCGCACAGAGGTAAAATCATATTCTGACTGGTATTGCTTTTCTCCAGGCTAAGACAAAAGCCACAGTCAGTAAAGAAGGGTTTGGTTCAGATCCAGGTTTAAGAGAGTGGGAAGGCATGGTGGTGGGAATATAATGTTGCACCAGGCTTTGACCTGACAGTCACTATCTGGCCTCCCTAGTTGGATATTTTGGTTAAAAATATAACTTTCAAAAAGGCCAGAAGAGGTTTGCTATCACGAGATAACTAGAATTTTGGACCAATGAAGATGACAATGCGCTGTGTTATTCTAGATAAAGAAGAACAGAGACTTGAAAAACAGGGTGAATTTGATGAAAGTGATAAAAAAAAATAAGAATGCAGGGGAAGAGATGAGAAGCTAAGGAGGCCACAGACGTGAGCACCCAAGTATGAGATATTCCTATCTTATGATATAGCAATACAATGGCCTGAGCAGTTTGGCAAGAGTCTATTCTTACCTAAGTCTATTCAGGCTAACAGACACTGACTTGAAAATGTATGTCTGGCCTCTTTATCTTCGCTAACTGTATTGTTTTAGCTATTTGGATAAATTTAATCAATACAAGAAACTGTGATGTTCTATATTATATACTAGAAAAGGATCTAAAATTAAGATTCAGAGACTCTATAGACCGCAGTTATGGCTTGAAGTTTTGTTTTGGTACTGAAAGTTTCAGTTCAAGAATTGTAAAAGAAGAAGAAGAAGAAGAAGAAGAAGAAGAAGAAGAAGAAGAAGAAGAAGAAGAAGAAGAAGAAGAAGAAGAAGAAGAAGAAGAAGAAGAAGAGGAGAAAGAAAGAAAAAAGAAAAGAAAGGAGTGAAAGAAAGAAAGAAAGAAAGAAAGAAAGAAAGAAAGAAAGAGAGAGAAAAAGGAAAAATGTAAAAGAATTGTAATGTTTTAAGGCTATCATTAGGACATACAGGTCATTAGTCACCTTATAAATGATCAAATTCTTTGACATGCTTACAACTATGCTTGTGCTCATGCTAAAAACAACAACAGAGAGAAGCTTTGTTTAATTTTCTGTGTGTTTTCAAGGTTAAGCCTAAAACAAGTAATGAAAGACAAGATTATTTAAAGTCAGATGTACTTACTAGACAGCCTTCAGAAACTCTTCAGAGACCTGCTGAATACAGCAGTTAAAGTTTTCAGTGAAGGGGGCTGGTGAGATGGCTCAGCGGTTAAGAGCACCCGACTGCTCTTCCAGAGGTCATGAGTTCAATTCCCAGCAACCACATGGTGGCTCACAACCATCTGTAAAGAGATCCTATGCCCTCTTCTGGTGTGTCTGAAGACAGCTACAGTGTACTTATATATAATAAATAAATAAATCTTTAAAAAAAAAAGTTTTCAGTGAAGCTCGGAGGTGGTGGTGCATACCTTCAATCCCAGAACTCAGGAGGCAGAGGCAGACTCATCTCCAAGTTCAAGACCAGCTTGGTCTATAGAGTGAGTCCCAGGACAGCCGAGGCTACACAGAGAAACCCTGTCTCATAAAACAAAAGGCTTCCTGTATCAGATAAAAGTGTCAACTCCCAGAGGCAGCCCTAAGGACTCCTCCAAAGATGACTCCACCTGGATCATGGTGATGATGCTACCCAACGGGTGAACTGTCCCCTTCCTCACCCACTTTCAGGACCACTCAGCAAGACACTGGAGAGTTGACTGCCCCTCTTTGCCTCACCAAGGTAGGTCATTCTCTCAAGTTTCTTACCCACAGGAAAGCCTCTCGGATCTTTTAGTCCTGGCAGCTAATGCTGCCCTATGTGGGCATCTAATGGATGTGCCCAGTTAGAGAGTTAATGCTGTTCCGTGTGAAGGCTGGAGACTGAAGCCACTGTGCATCCATGAAGCCTGTGTCAATCGTCCAGGTAGCTGCTAAGTCTCTGTCATTTATTGATACAGAGGCTATTTGGTTTATACTTCCTGCTAAAGTATATCCTTCTCAGATCTCTGATGGTGGTGACGGCTCAGTGGCTTTATCAGCTTAGCAGCAGCTGCCTGGTCAACGCGTCTCATGCATAAAAACCAGGCCTTGCTTTCTCTAGAGCTGTTAGGTCTTCTGGTAAGAAAGGCAAACACACACAACAGATTCCTGTTGTGTGAAAATGGAACATTTTCTATCCCTCTAAGTAAAGGAACTTGCTTTGCAGAGACTGCTCTCAGTAATCAACCACTTGTGTCTCGCAGGAAGTGATGAAATGGAAAAGGCTGTGGGGTCTATGTGTAAGTTGCAAGAGTCTGAGAAAATAATAAAAAAAATAATAATGAAACTTAAAGATGATGGTAAGACTTCAAAGGTTCGGAGTTTTAAAATAGTCATCAATGAAGTTCTGATAAGCTGGTAATCTGGCTCTAGTAAATCACTGGCTACTATTATGGTCACACGCTCAAAATTTTAACATTTCCTTTGGTTGTTTTCTAAGCACAGACTAAAAGGTGCTTCTTATTGTGCTAAAAACTGTCTCTACCCAATCTATACACAGCCAGGCCTCTGAACAGAGGACAGTAAGTTCGTGTTTATAGCTCAAAGTCATCTTTTCGGTCCCAAAGCTTTTACTATGATTCAAAGTCACGGGTCTGCTGCTTTTTTCTACAGTGCAGATTTCTGTACAGATTACAAACAGTGGTGATGCTAGCATATCTAAAACTTTATCTTTTTGTAAAGCTTAAATTCATGTTCACTTCAGGGAGTCATGACACGGATCCAATGGACTCCAGATAAGTACACCTGTCAATCACGAGCCTAAGCCTCCCTCTACTGCTTCCTGAGGGGTAGTTCTGAATGTAAGATTTTTCCTTTAAGTTCTTAAACTTTAACTTCTGTCCCTAGCCTGTACCTGTCCCAGCAGATTTTCACTCAGCGGCAGATACCATCCATGAATCAGCTGTGGGCTACATACTGCTCCAAATGGCCATGAGCCCTGGACTCGGCTGAGAGCTGATGTAGACCACTCCAGACATTGAGATTGCCACCCCATCTCTTCAGTTGGTTCAGCTAACCAAATGCTTCTGATGATTGCCCCAACTGCCTGAAACCCAACCCTTGGCCTTTGACTAGCATTTCAGCCCTCACAACAGTGTCCTAGTTACGGAAGAGAGTACATCTCTCCATATCCTCAACAGAAGGCTGGGATGTTAGGTCTAAAGGAAACTGTGACCCTGCTGAAAGGGACCACACTTTGTCATCCTGACCACCCCTACTGCTGTCAAGGTAGACCATCTGCACCATATGTAGATACACCACTCCCAGGTCTACATATCTCTGTGTAGATGTACCAGGATACATTACAGGGGAGGATGACCTAGCTGCAGAAAAATGGGCCATCACCAAGGCCACTGAAGACAAGACTGATGCAGGTTGTAGACTAATAATATTTTATCTGACTGGTCCCTCCTGCTCTTTCACAGGCTATATGTCTAGATTCCCCCTTTAAGAGCAAAGGCAAACACGCCATAAATGTCTCACAGCCGCATTTTTCTACCATGTGCTGTTGTACCAACCCTGCTATAAATGTGTCTTTAGAAATGTCTCTGGGTTCCTGCTCTCAGTTTGTGGGTATATGGTGAAAGGTAGCTACTGTTTTCCAGAATTGCTGTACCATTTCCCACCAGCAGGACACAGGGAGTTTGACTTCTCCACACCCTCACCTGATGCTGTGTTTTGAGATTACCCATCTCATGGGCATGAGAGACTCGTGCTTCCCGCAGTGCCTCCTCCAGTGGTTTTATACCTTGTTGTGGTAGCTACAATGTAACAGGAACAATGTCTCCCCAGCTGCAAGCCCAGACCCCATAGGCTTCCTCTGTCTCACTAGAACTGCCCAGCTGTCCTGAGAGCATGGAGGGTAGAGATATTGTCATTACTCCGGCTACCAGCTGGCCAGCACCAGATATGTGTCTGAGTCCTTCTGAGACTTGCCAGTCCAGCTGAGTGCTAGGTGACTGGAGTAGAACCTAGCCAGCATCAGCCAAACTTGGCCTGGAACAGAACTATTCAGCTGACTCAAAGTCATAGCCAAGAGTAAATTTTTGTGTTTTTTTAACAGTGTCTAGTTGGGGCTGGAGAGATGGCTCAGAGGTTAAGAGCACTGACTGCTCTTCCAGAGGACCTGAGTTCAAGTCCCAGCAACCACATGGTGGCTCACAACCATCTGTAATGAAATCTGATGCCCTCTTCTGGTGTGTCTGAAGACAGCTACAGTGTACTTAAAGATAATAAATAAATCTTTAAAAAAAGTGTCTAGTTATGAAACAATTCCAGTTTATTCTCAGTCCCTACAGACAGACACATCAGCAGGTAAAACTCTTGCCTACCAGTACTCTGTCTGCCGATCCTTCACTGTTGTCAAGAATTCCCTTCTTCCTTTCTTTCTTTCTTTCTTTCTTTCTTTCTTTCTTTCTTTCTTTCTTTCTTTCTTTCCTTCTTCTTCTTCTTCTTCTTCTTCTTCTTCTTCTTCTTCTTCTTCTTCTTCTTCTTCTTCTTCTTCTTCTTCTTCTTCTTCTTCTTCTTCTTCCTCTTCTCCTCCTCCTCTTCTTCCTGCCCCTCCTCCTCCTGCTGTCCCTCCTCCTCTTCCTGCCCCTCCTCCTCCTGCTGTCCCTCCTCCTCTTCCTGCCCCTCCTCCTCCTGCCCCTCCTCCTCCTGCTGCCCCTCCTCCTTTTCCTGCCCCTCCTCCTCCTGCCCTCCTCCTCCTCCTGCCCCTCCTCTTCCTCTTGCCTCTCCTCCTCCTCCTCCTGCCCCCACTTCTCTTTGTAACCCCCATTTACGGTTTCTCTCTCGGACAGGCATTACTGTCACCAACACTGATGTACAGGCGTTTCTCTGTGAGCAGCTTCCAGTGAGGTGCTGATCTCATTAAATTCATGAGAGATTGACAAATAGGTTTTAAAACAGTTGTGCCAATTCAAACTGCCACCAGCATTGCTAGATCTTGTCCCTCTGGGTCTTATTACAATGTTAATAAGGGGGTGATGACATATCTCTACCCTCCATGCTCTCAGGACAGCTGGGCAGCTCTAGTGAGACAGAGGAAGCCTATGGGGTCTGGGCTTGCAGCTGGGGAGACAGTGTTCCTGTTACATTGTAATTGACTGATCTGGAACTCCCTATGTTCGTCTCAAACTCCTGATCTTCCTGTGTCAGTCCCTGGAGCCAGGAAGTGACAGGCACATGCTGCTCTCCTGCTATATACCTCTTTATGAGACCTATGCTTTATGCTCCTGTATAAGCAGCTAGGGGGACACTGCTGGCTTATTTGATGGGTATGTGTTTAACTTTATAAACATTCTCAATAGTTGTACCATCTTTCCTGCCAACATAGGGTGAAGAGCCCAGTCCCGTCACATTCTCATCCACAGCAGGTAGGACCAGGCTTCCCACTTACACAGCTAGATCTGTAATTAACCAAGACAATCGATTCTCCTGTCTCAGGTTCCTGTCAGTCCTCACTCAAAGAACAAACTGAGCTGACTGAGGAGGAAAAAGAGAGAGAGAGAGAGAGAGAGAGTGTGTGTGTGTGTGTGTGTGTCCATGTGTATATGTACCAATAATCACATACTCGTACACACACACACACACACACACACACACACACACACACATCCACAAAAGAGTAACAATTTGAATAAGAAAGCAAAAAACACCTCTCCTTAAAAATCCCACACACATTCTTGAGGTGCTAATCGACTGGGTTTGTGTGGGAGTTGATAAGTTATAAAATGGGAGTAATCAAGAGAGAGCTGTCAAATATAGAGGGGTAAGAGAAAACCCATCAACATGTGAGGGTGTCTCAGTTAGGGCGACTGCTCTATCCCCCCTCTCCTCCTCCCTCCCATGTTATAAAGGAAACTCAAAAAGTGGGGAAACGCCTACGATTTCTGTCTGTCTCCTACCACCAGCAAGCAGGTCAGAGCTTGCTTCTATTTAGTTTTATTTATATTGTTGGCTAATAAATTAATTTTTGAGACACGGTCTCGCTATGTAGCACTAGCTGGACTTGGACTCACAGAGATCCATCTGCCTTCTGAGTGCCGGGACTGACAGTGAGCCACTACATACCTGAACGTGTTTTATTTTTGCTGTTGGTTTTTAGGCTGCTTGGGTGGAAACCCCAGTCTCTCTCTAGAGCCACCAAGTCCATCACTGTGGGCTCAGGGACACAGCCTTCTATGTTTAGAGGTTCTTTTTAAAAGGTATTTATTTTACAGGTATGGGTATTTTGCCTGCATGTATGCAAAAGCACCATGTGTGTCTGGTGTTTGACGGCACTAGAAGAGGGCGCCAGATCCCCTGGAATTGGAGTTACAAACTGTTGTGAGCTGCCATGTGGTGCTAGAAACTGAACCTGGGAAGAACAGTCACTGTTCATAACCATTGAGCCTCCCCTCCACCACACCCCTCTTGTGTAGCCTTCCCCAGCACTTGAGTGGGCCCCCCCCCATGTGGGCCACAACTGCTGGAGTTTTTGTGCTTCATTTCCTGTGCTGTCATAACAGGCACGAAGGGAAGTAAGGACAGTCAGACAGTCCATCAAGTTTTGCTCCTTGCTGGAACCTGTCCAATCAGTCCTGGCAGCCACTGTCAGGTGCACCCAACATCTAGCTCCTTGCCCTGGGTTCTGGGGTCCTCACTACTCATCAACGTTTTCCAGTGGTTTTAATTTACATTTGTTGATGTAAGCAGAATTCTCACCTCAGAAAGAATACTTTTATTTCGAACCACATATGAATGAGCAGGTCCCAGGAACACAACAGGACTCGAGTGGCTACCACTGAACAGCAGCACTGACAGAATTCAGTGCCCATGGTGGGGGGGATGGAGTCTTTACTTGCTGTTGTTAGGAAAGCAAAATAATGCAGTCACCATGGCAGACACGAAGGTGTTACACACACTGACTGGGTCTAGCACTCCGGTGAGGTATTTGTAACAAACTCTCTGCTCTGAACTGTATTCGGGACCCTGGAAATACCTTCCTTAATAGGTCTGCTCTGTTGTCATACAGCATTATCCCCAGTACTCAAAAGCTGGAAGTGACCCCAGTGAATGCTATTTCATGACAGATGAAGCAAGTGCCACACACACACATACACACACACACACACACAGAGTGGACTCAGACACAGAAGGGTCTGAGGTCGTCTGCTAAGTGGACAGGGACAAGTACTATGTGGATGCACTTGGAGTCCTGGAGGAGCTTCAATTAGGGACCACAAAAATGTCCCAGAGGTGGGAGGTGGCTATAGAGGCTATGGCTGTACTCAGTGCCACTGAACTGCACTTAAAAAAAAGGCAAGTGGGGGGGCGGTCCTGGAGGGATGGCTCAGTGGTTACAAACATGGTCTGCTCTTGCAGAAGACCTGAGTTTAATTCCGAGCACTCATGTGGCCACTTACAACCTTCTGAAGTTGTAGTTTTAGGGAATCTGGCTCACGCTTTGACCTCTGCAGGCACTGCATACATCTGAGACAGATGCAGGCAAAACACTCAGACACAAAATAAGATAAATTATTGTAATTAAAGGAACTGATTATGGTAAGAGGGCAGGAGAGATGGCTTGGCAATTAAGAGCATATGCTGTTTTCCGGAAGACTGGAGTTCAGTTCCCAGAACGAATGCCAGGTAGCTGATAAGTACTTGTTACTCCAGCTCTAGGGAACCTGACACCCTCTTCTGCTCTCCATAGACATCTGTGTACACACAAACACACACACACACACACACACACACACACACACATACACACACATACACAGAGAGAGAGAGAGAGAGAGAGAGAGAGAGGGAGAGAGAGAGGGAGAGAGGGAGGAGAGGGAGAGGGAGAGGGAGAGGGAGGGAGGGGAGAGAGGAGAGAGAGAGAGAGAGAGAGAGAGAGAGAGAGGCACACACATGATTAAAAGTACAATTTTAAAAAGAAAGAAAGCAGGCAAGTAGGCCATGGGGAGCAAGCCAGTAAGCAGCACCCCTCCACAGCCTCTGCTTCAGTTCCTGCTTCCAGAGCCCTCCTTGAGTTCCCACACAGGCTTCCTTTGATGATGGACAGGAAAGTGGAAATATAGGCAAAACAAGTCCCTTTCCCCAAGGAGTTCATTGTGCTGGTGTTTATCACAATGGAAAAATCTATCTAATACAACCAGGCTGCCCTTGAACTCATAGAGCTCCACCTGCCTCCTCCTCCTGTTCGATGGGAACCACCCATGCCTCACCACTGTGTCTCCCAATATGTTTTTAGCACACAATGCTATAACTCTGTGATCTAACCACATGGACGTGTAGCGTTGGTCCATCTGTTTAAGCCGTTGTGGTCAGTTGTACATCTTGACTGTTATTCCGTGCTTAAGTTATCCATTCTCTCAAGAAGGGAAGGGAAGATTCTTCCAACTTGCTCCCACTCACGGTCTCCGGCAACTGTCCTCCTAGTGTGAACTGTAAATATGCGAGGATTTTACAGGTGTCCTTTCAGACTGTGTGTCTGCACTCCAACCAATTATTTCACAGTCTTAATGCGACATACCTCACACATCCTAAAATCCACCTACTTACAGCGTTCAGGTCAGCATTTTTTAGAATCTTCACAGAGCTGCACAACAGTGCCACAGTCTGGTTTATAACATTTTCCTGGTCCCTCAAGCCTGGAACCGTTAGTAAGCCACTTCCACTCCCACCATCCCCAACCCCGAGCTACTGACCTGACTCTGGTCTCTGTGCTTTGCCTCATGGTGGACATCACACAGTTCCTATGATAACCGCTCCTTCTTAGACTGCCTCCCTTCACAGAGCCCGGGGCTTTCAGTGATCACCCATGTTTCAGAATTTCACTGAACTTTCTGTACAGGGAGGCTTGGTGATGTGTGTTCATAATCCCAGCCCTTGGGAAGCTGAGGAAGGAGGATTGTGAGTTCAGTGCCATCCTGGGCAACATAGCAAGACCCTGTATCAAAATAAGACTTTAAAAAACCCTACCCATTATTACTTTTAACTCGTTAAATATCTCACTTATTTAAATGTGTGTCGATATGAGCTGCGTTTCGTTCTGGATTGTGCTACAACATTGGAACCTGGGTACCCTAAGGAATTTGGTTAAGGTGTGAATTACTGGAGTTTATGCGTATTCATGTTCATTGTATGTGGTCAGGATCCCTCTCAACAGTACTGACACCAGCAGAGCTCTGAAGCCAGTGTCCTGCCAACGTGCAGTACTATTCCTCGGGAGGGAGACATGGCCCGAAGCTGGGCACGCTCACATTCTTTACTGAATCCATCTTGTTCAAAGACTCAATTCCGAGGCAGAAAGATTGATACCCTACAGGTACAGCAATGGATTCACTTTCTCAGTTGAATCAAAGAGTTTAAAGTCAGGGAGAGTTTGAAAGCCAGGCAAGGTCAAAACTTATTCAAAGAAGATACTTTTATTAGAGTTTAAAAGAGAAATCCCAGGGAAGGCAAGTTGTAATGCTTCCCATCTGTCCAGAGGAGGAAGACGGAGGAGGGAAGGAGAAAAGTTATAGCATTTGAGTTAAGCCAGCATAGAAGTCAACCCCTTAACATGTGAGCAGCTACATTGGAGGGAGGCTTTAAAGGCAGAGCAAGAGAGCCCAAAGAAACCCCTCTAAGCATACATGAGCCCTGGCCGGCATCTGAAAAAATTTAGGCAGACAAACCCATCCTAATCTCACGGGGATTGGAGAGACCATCCTCAGGGGCAGGAATTCTGAAAAGGAAAAATTCGTTATGTCATTAAAAGAGTAATTATTCCTCCTACCGCTTTAGCATGACTTACAGCAAGCCTAAATTCCTAAGGGCGGTCACTAGACCAGTGGGATCAATGGATGTATGGTTTGGGTAATTGGCAACATTAGGTCCCCATCCAGGCCAGAGATTTCATCCCCTTAACCAGAAGGAACTAGTCTTCTCTCGCTGGATCTAGACTGTTGCTGTGTCAAGACCAACATGCTGACAATAGGAAGCTGCCATTGGGAGTAGAAATGTATAAACAGCACCACACGGTTTGTCTTTTAAACTAAACTAAATAGCTATGGACACACATCTGTCTCAGATATTTTCAGTAAAGGCATACAGACATGTACAGCAAAAAGCTCTCCAAATTGGCAGGAGCACTTCTATTAATTAGCATGTGAGATTGGTCTCAGTCCCTGTCTTTCCTAGAGTTGACATTTTTTTCTCTGTTTATTGGCAAGGACGAGAGCATTAGCTCTTCTGGGCAGGAGCCATTTAGATCTCCCCCAAACCCCCTTGTAGTAAACATCTAATGGCTATGTGTTTCTTCAAGGTTTATTTCTTTAGCTCTTTGCTGCTGGAATTCAGAAAATATGGCACTTTTGGCACGCTGACTATTTAGATATGTTGACTCAAACACATAACTTTTGCCTCAAAAACTTAACTTTCACCTCAAAAGGCAATTAGACATGGTTTACTTGGGAGCTAAGTATGAGTAGCTATGTCATTGGATCACTGATTTATTGTTAAGTTTCAAACCCGGGACAATCAGCTGAGGTGCTTATCAAAGCAGATCTGGCCTCCAGCTTCTCCCAGTTTCCAGAGTCCCTACCTATTACAGGGTATAACTGGCATACCCCATCCTCCATCCTAAACTCTCCAGCCCGAGGGCTGAGCTGCTTTTCCTCCAGAGGATCTTTCTTGTATAATCTAGACATTTTGATTACCTGCCCCCTTTGTACCTTTGGCCTCCTGGCTGCTACACCTCCTTCCCCTCCCCAGCTCCTCATGGCTCAGACTGATCCTGTCCACTTTGGACTCTCCCAGATGTCCCTGCCTCTGGCTGTGCTCTCCTAATATATATATATATATATATATATATATATATATATATTACACTTTTCCTTCTACCATATTCAGAATAGTCATATCCTTTTTCTTTCCTTTTTATTTCTTTCTTCATTCATTTCGGGGAGCCCAAGTTCCACATTCCTATGGGAAAGCAGTTTCTTGAAGATTTTAGAATAACATAATAGGGAAGGCTACAAACAAGACACTTTAAAAATACATCGGCAGAAACATTAGTTCTATGGTTACAACAGGGTGAGGAGACCTCTGCTATAGGCTTCAGGTGCTAAAGCCTTTTGGTTAGTGAAAACTGCGACTTTGTAAATCCTTCCCCAAAGGTTTGTATCTGTTTGTCACAGGAGGTTAGGTCTGACCCAGGTGGGTAAACAAATGTCTACTTCAGGTGCCAAAAAATAGCCCCAAGATATGTACTAATCAGTCCCTGGACCAGCGACATTTTAATCTCCCCACAATCACTGAACTTTTAATCAGTTCATGGGCTTTGCAGAAGATTTTGGGTTGAAGATGGTGGACTTGTGTTCATAAAACAAAGGAAAGGGAAGATCTGCTGGCCTTGAAATTCGAATGTGCTCAAGTTCAAGGTCTTATCACTTCTGTGAGTAGATCCTGGGTGCCAGCTGCAGCCCTGCAGAAAACGTAAGTAAGAAAAGATCTCTCACATCTTGTTCTTCTCATCCTGGTGCAACACTTTCTACAAAGTTCTACTAAGTCTTGACCTGCCAAAGAGCAGACAGCCTGGGCCCTTTCCTGGTCATGCTGACACAATGAGAAGAGGGCCTGAGTCTGCTAGCCTACCCAGACAGATGTGGGTCACACACAGTTGGCTTCTGGTTTGGCCTCTTGGAAGAGCTTCTATGAGCCACTGTCTGTCCTGCACCCCAGGGACACACATTAGGACACTGTGTGATCTCCAGGCCCGCTGAGTTCCCTTAAAAATCCTTTGCTGACCTTAGAGCCTTCCACCTTGTAGATAAGAGGGTAAAGAGGGTTGAGTCCCCTTAAGCTGTGGAAGTCACACCCTGGGCTGTGATTTCTTCCTGCACATAAATATGTCTTTTCTAATCTGCCTTTTCCTTTTATCTGTCTCTGTTTGTTTATCTCTCTTCTAATCTTTCTTTTCCTTTTATCTCTACTGTTATCTCCCTTCAAATCTGTCTATTCACCGCAGGGAGCCTTGGGGGGAGGGAGTGGTCCTGGAAACCTCCCTTTGCTCCAGTACAACGGGCTCCACAGCGCCAGTTTTCATTTAAAATGTTGGACAACTTGAATTTATCTTCTAAAACATTCCTTTTAGTCCTGAGATCATAGTAGCAGGGGATAAACTAAGAAATTTTTAGTGAAGATTCCTGCCTTGGGGCTGGAGAGAAGGTTCAGTTGGTTAAGAGTTTCTGCTGCCCTTCCAGAGGACCTGAGCAATTCCCTGAATCCACATAAGACACCTCACAATTGACTCTAGCTCAAGGGGACCCAACACCTCTTCTGGCCTCCGTGGGCACTGCACATAAACATACATTCTCTCTCTCTCTCTCTCTCTCTCTCTCTCTCTCTCTCTCTCTCTCACACACACACACACACACACACACACACACACACACACACAGAGACACACACACACACACAGATACAGACACACACACAAACTAAAAAAAGAATAAGATTCCTGCTTTTTCTCAATATTAATGTAGAAATTACACAGTGTAGAAATGGCAGGAAAATGTCCTCCTCTAACTGGAATTTCAGCTCATTAATGCTTCTGATAGATGGGAAATCCCCCAGGCTGTGCTATTCAGTCATGTCAGGTGGTTATGTCTTAAAATACACTAACAAAGCAACCTGTACACACACACACACACACACACACACACACACACACACACACACACAGGTTGTTGTTTTTAGCTGAAGTTCCCTGGCTGACTACTTAAATTTACACTGACAAGCTGCTTGTTGGGCAGGAAGGAGACAGAAACATCTCAGAGGAAGTCGCCTGGGCAATGACAGGAAATCTCAGGTGGAGAATGGACAACTTGAAAACTGGGAGGCTGACAGAAAAACTGGCTTCTTCCTTCAGTGAACATAACAGAAAAGTATAGAAAAGAAACTGGAGTCTCTCTTTCTGAAAAGGTACTATTTATACATGGGGCCGGAGAAATGGCTTAGCAGTTAAGAACACCATGGGCTACTCTTCTAGAGGATCCTGGTTTTAAGTCCCACCACCTACATGGCAGCTTAGAACTCTCTGTAATTCCACTCTCAGAAAATCCAACCTCTTTTGTCTCCTCAGGCACCAGGCATGCGCACAGTACACAGACATACATGCAGGGAAAATGTTTATACACATTAAAATGTTTATACACATTAAAAATTTAAATAAAAAATTAAAAAATTATGTTTCCTGTGTGGTGTGTGTGTGTATGTGTTCTTGCAAGTTCAGGAGTATGTAAAGGTGGAGGGGGTCAACATTGAGGGTCTTTTCTAAGCACTCTCCTTGTTATCTCTGTCTCTTCTCTCTCTCTCTCTCTCTCTCTCTCTCAGGCTGTGTATGTATTCCTGTGTGTGCATGTGCCATGATGCACTTGTGCAGTAAGTAGACAGACTTGGGTGATGCCACCTCTCATCTTGCCACAGACTCACCAGATATTCACTATTTTAGATACTCACCATTGAACCCAGTCTCACATGTACCCTCATGCTTGTATGTTGTGATGATGATGATGATGATGATGATGATGATGATGATGATGATGATGATGATGATGCAGGGTTTCTCATTGAACCTGCTGTTTGGGTTGAACTGACTGGACAGGGAACTCCTAGAACCCACCTGTCTCTGTCTCCCCAAGGCTGGGAACCACCATGGACAGATTTTTTGATGGCTTTGGGAGATGACCTCAAGTCTTCATGCTTGGAGAACTTTCCCAACAGCTGTCCTCCCGGCCCCCTGAGGTTTATCTTGATTGTGTGTTGCCACAGCTGAGAGTGAACCCTTCCTGTCAGGCAGTACATGGAAACCTTCTTCCCTTTCCTTCTACTCTGGTCCTCAGTGGGATGGATGAGCCTGATCCCCTGCTGGTGCAGTAGAGGAGTCCACAGATTCCTGTGCTAATCTCCTCCATTGACAGCCTCACAGGTGCAGGAGTCGTGTTGGTGCAGCCAGCGGAGCAGCCCATAGCTAGTCCACATGCAAACTAACTGGGGGAGGATGGGCCCCAGCAGATCATGTCCGGGCAGGGTCCTCCCTAATTAAGTGCTGCCATCATTTTCACTATGCAGAGTTCTAGAAGGCTCTTGGCCAAGTGAGGGATTCCTGCCCCCAGCCCTCTGCCTCGTGCTCTCTGCGTAGGAGGGGACTGCAGACCACAAACATGCACTGCTAACCCTTGACTTATGCAGATTTCACAGACAGGGTCTTGCTATGTTCCCTTGGCTATCCTGCCACTTACTATGTAGCCCAGGATGGCCTCAAATTTACAACAATCCTTCTGTCTTAGCTTCTCAAGTGCTGCTGGTATTACAGACATGTGCTACCATACCTGGCACAATCCTGACTTTTAAAAATAAATTATATATATACACATACATACATATATACATTTATATATATACATATATATGAAAATAAGGGATTTATGAGATTGCTGAACATTTAGGTTCTATGTGCATATTTTAAATTTTTTTACATTTTATTTAATTTGTGTGTACATGTATGGATCTACATGTGCTACTACTCCAGTGGAAAACAGAAGATAACTTGGGGGAGTCTATTCTTGTTGTCACAGAGATTGAATCTGGGTTGTTAGTTTTGGCAGCAGCTATCTCCCTGCTGAATCATATAGCTTTGGCTCTCTATATGTGTGTTTATTTATTTAACACATGGCCTCCAGTGCAGCACTGGCTAGTCTAGAACTCACTAGGTAGATCAGGTTAGCCTTGTACTCACAGAGATCTGTCTCTGCCTCCCAAGTGCCGGGGTGTGCACCACTGTGCCTAGCTCTACATGTGTGTTTTATGACCAACGCATTGATGTTAATATTTTAGGTATGGCAGTGGTATTGTGATTATATTCTACACAGAAGAATATAATTGTCTGTTAGATTCACAGTGGAGTGAAGGTGGAGTCACCACTGTCTTCATCCTCTGGATCAAAACAGGGAAGTTGATGCAGGGTTGGAATTGACCCAGGGTTGGGGTAAGTGACACAGCACGGGACAGTCATGAGGCTTAAGGTCCCCAGGCCTTGTCAGAATTGTGTCACCTGTTGTGACTCCACTATAAGATTATTTTTAAAAATACTGAATTGTTACCAAAAGGTGGTGTGTACCCTCCAATATGACAACACCCAACAGGAAAATTTAGCTGTGTGAGACTTGTTCTTCCAGTCCTTCAGAGCCCTAGACAAAGGCCCAGCTTGGTGCTGTGGCTCCTGACCCTGATTTGGTATCCTCCATGTGACTGCCGGAAGTGGGCCTTGGCTCTGAGCTCCTGCAGGATTCACTGTGTAGATATCAGGATATCCCTTTGTTTCCTTTATTTCTTGGGTGCTTCTATTTTGGCATCTGGTCCTGGTTTCCTATTTAGAGAAGCAACAAAGCCCACATCTTAAACAAATAGATGTAAACACTTTGATTCAAAGATAAATGGGAAATAACAGTGCAGGTGGCACTCAGATATTGTAAAAAAATTTTCTTTAGGGTGTTAAAGAGATGACAGAAGTTTGGGAGGAAGTGGATGACAAGTTGCAGGAAATATTTTCCTAGTTTATTTATCAGGTTGACAAAGTGTCCTCACACAATCTGTTTTTCTCTTGTCCCCGGGGATCTGTGCTGGGGCCACAGGGACTGCTCCGGATGCCTTCTGAGACCTTCTCAGATGAAGTATTAACACGCAGGGAAGAAGAGTAGTGGGAGGAGCTGGGATCTCCACACTGGAGGCGGGCGAGGCTCTTTATCCATGGGCACCAGACATCATTATTTACCTGGTTAGTAAAAGACCAAAACTCTGGGAAGGGGGTGGACAGTGTGAAAGATAAATTCTTCAACATTTGCTGATAAGCACTGGTTGTTTTGAGGTAGGAAAATGTCCTGGTTACAAAAGGAACACAGTCAGCAAATGTGTCCACTGGCTTCACTGTTTGCCTAACAGGGTCTTTAGATGTGGCCCACACTGGAAGTCACAACCCTGGGATCATGAGTAGGCATCACAAGCCCATATTTAATTACTACTCCCTCTCCCCCCTCTCTGGTGATTCACGTAGAGAAGTCTCATGCACCCTATCTGTTTCTTCAACTGTAAGAGCTTATGAACTCAGGGGGCTGTTCTAAGTGAGGTCACTTACTACCATTCCCATCACCCCGAAAACAGCCTCTTTGCCTTTGACGGTCACACTCTATCCTACACCCTACACTCCTCCATTTCCCCTTTCTGCACTTTTATCATCTCAAGAATACCGTGTGAAGGGGCCAGCAAGATGGCTTGGTGGGTACTGTCACTTGCTGCCAAGCCCGATGACATCAGTGTCATTCCCAGGACCCGCACAGTGGCAGGAGAAACTTGACTTTGCAAGTGGATCTCTGACCTTCACACACTTTCGATGGCAGAAGAGAGGGCTAGATTCCTTGGCACTGGAACTCACAGTTGTGAGTGGTCAGTGTGGGTGCTGGGAACTAAATCTGGGTCCTCTGCAAGAGCAACAAGTGTTCCTAACTGCTGAGCTATCTCTCCACCCCAGCCACCTTAAAGTTTTCCCATCTGGTACAGTTCTCTGAAGAGTCATCAAAATTGTTAACTGTGTCAACAACCCATCCCTTTTTATTGCTGAATAATATTTCATATTAGGAGCATGCCACAGTAGAGTTATCCATCAAAGGACTTCTGGGCTGCAGCCAGTTCAGGCTGAACCCATGAATCATCTCACCCACAGGGTTGTGAGAATGTCAATTTTTATTTCTCTGGGATTAATGTATTTTAAAAACCATGTTGGCATCATATCTACAGCCTTGATGTTCTCTTTAATATCCATTACTGAGGCCAGGGAGATGGCTTAGTGGAAAGTGAGAAGCAGCTCCCATAGGTTGTCTGCTGACCTCTGCATGCATTGCCCTGCTTGAGTGCCTACTTTGGCTCCTCTCAACGATTCAGCATGGTGGAGAGAAGTAAGCCAAACAGACCCTTTGCTCCCTAAGTTGCTTTTTTCAGGGGACAGTTGGAATGAGGCTCATTTGGAGGGCACCCTCAGGCCCTGAGGACCTGTCTACACGACTATCTACATGACAGAAAGGAAACAAATAAATGGATGTGTGTGTGTGTGTGTGTGTGTGTGTGTGTGTGTGTGTGATATGTGTGTGCATTTTTATAGCTTGATAACCTGAGTGCTACAACCAAAGGGCTGTGCGATCATAATGGTCTAAGGTCTAAAGTCTCCTGTGCCCTACCAGCTCCCTTTTCTGTATTTTGTTAGCTGTCTGCCATGGGGCCCAGGCACACTCAAACTTACTAATGCATTCTGTGTGGAAGACACTGGCTGCCCAAGCGGGTCCTGGATGAAGAATGGATCTACCACTGTGAGTTGCTTTGAACCTCTTTAATTTTAGCCACCCGATCCTAGTGCCTGGTTAAAAGAGAGGCAGGAGAGGCTCAGGAGTGAAGCGGGGTGTGTGATCTCCAGCGCTGGAAATTAAAAACAGCAAAGCATAACCAAGAACACCCAGGAAGGGTTTGCACACACCCTGGGGCAGATTCCTTTATTTCCTGTAAGAGGATAGTGGAACCTCCCCTCCTCCTGTAGCACCTGGTACCCAGTCTGGAAGATGTGTTCTCTTCTGCGCAGCTCATCTCACTCACATTCCCAGTGAGGCTCCTTAGGGCCTGAGGGTGCCCTGCACATGACCCTTCATGCATCCAAATGTCCCCCGACAAGAGCAAGTTGGGAAGGAAAGGATTTACTCGGCTCAAGGCTCACTTATCCCAACCACATTGGATCATTGTGGGAAGCCAAAGCGGGCACTCAAGCAGGGCAGGAACGAAAGCCAGGGCCGCGGGAGAAAGCGACTTACTGGCTTCTTCCTTATGGCTCGCTCAGACTGCTGTGTTAACACTTCAGAACCCCTTTCTCGGAGGTGGCACAGCCCACAGTGAGAGCTCCCCCCACCCCCCATCAATCATCAGTCAAGAAAATGCTCCATAAACGGCCCACAGGTAAATCTGATGGGGGCATTTTCCCAGTTAAGGCTCCCCTCGCCAGAAGACACTAGTTTATGTCACAGACCAGGAATGGTGGCCTCTCAGAAACCAGTGAAACCTTAGTGTTCATTCCAGATCCTTCCCCAGCCGGCCTGACATTCAGCTTTATGTCCTTGTTCATGGCATCAGCCTGTCACTTTTCTTTCAAATCATGTTGCTTTTACCCAGGTCCTGGTGCAGCTGAAGTCAGGTTGCAGCGTTTTCTTTCAGGGAAGTGTTGCTCCCTCACTGACCTTTGAGATAATTCCCTTGGAGCATCCATGGGATTGGTTAACAGAAAGTTCCCAGTATTGCCTTGCTGATGGATTGAATCGGGAAGAACTCAAGGCCTCCTTGGCCCCTGGGGAAGTGTGGCCTTGGAAAGAGGAGTCAGAGGGTGCTCTACTATGTCCTGGGGCGCCTGTCTTAGTGCTATGTCATGGCTCCACCGCCAGAGGCTCCAGACAAGAGCTAACCGGCTGGAAGGCTGTCACTATCGCCCAGCGACAAGCGACGGGCGCGCGGCGGAGGCCTTAGGCCAAGCGCTACCGGCTCCGGGGCTGAAAATGCTCGCCCGACTCGGCGCGCTCTAGGGGTTCAGCACTGGGCCCGTACTCTCCGCTTTCCCGCCTGCCCCGCCCCCACTGCGCTCGCCCCGCCCCACGCGGCCACCTGCTACCCAGAGCGCACCAGTGGAGGGCGCGGGAGCGCGCGCCCCGGCGCTAGCAAGGCCGGGAGGATGGCGCGGGCCTCGCTGATACAGCCGGGGCTCTGGGCGCTGCTGTTGCTGCAGGCAGTGGGCCCCGCCGTGGCCGCCAAGCTTAACATTCCCAAGGTGCTGCTGCCCTTCACGCGAGCCACGCGTGTGAACTTCACTCTGGAAGCTTCTGAGGGCTGCTACCGCTGGTGAGGCGCGCGGGCCCTGCGGGAGGCGGCAGGTGCGCGGGAGGGGGCTTGGGCCGCAGGTGCGCGGCGTGCTCGCTCCAGCCGGCCCCGCGTGACCCCGCTGCGCGTGCTCGCTGTCTACGCATGGCGCCCGGGCCACTCGTGTCTGGGCTGCGCGGGAAGAGGAGGCTCTGATCGCCGGCTATGGAGGGCAGCGCCGCACGTGGCCTCGGTCCCCTGCTGACAGGGCCCAGAGGAGCTCCAGCTTGAGCAGTCAAGGCTCTGGAATCTGTGGGAAAGAGGGGATTCACCACTGGCGCCTGACTGGTGTGAGAAGAGTGTCTGTAGAGACTTGGGCAAGGAGTCTGTGGGAGACACACCACACCCGTTCAGCCACTTTGGGAGGGTCATTAAGTCTTGGATGAAAGGACCATTTTCCAGCTCAGAAGTTGGGAGGTGAAGGAATGAGATGCTGGTGGAGTGGGGTCTGCTTTGATTACCTGGACTCCAGCAAGGTGCTGTGGTCCAGCCTTTGGCAAGGCAGATGGGAGAGCTTCTAGTTGGTGGTGCTGGCTGAGTAGGGTGTGACCAGGTCACACCCTTGACCCACACCCTAACCTCACTAGTGCTAAACAGTTCCACCCTTCTCTCAGGCTACACTTTGCTGTTAGCCTCCTTGAGAATGTGTTTAGGTCATTGATCCTCAACCTGTGGGTTAAGACCCAGTTTGGGGAAGCAGGTATTTACATTGCGATTCATAACAGTAGCAACATTACAGTGATGAAGTAGCGACAGAATAATTTCATGGTTTTAATATAGTTCAACAACATGAGGAATTGTAGTAAAGGGTTGCAGCGTTAGGAAAGTTGGGAACCACTGGCCTAAGTTAAGGCTCAACTTGCTAGGTGTGTGTGTTTGTTAATGATCTGTGATGCCCACCGCTCAGACCCATATTCTGTTATATGTACTTCTCAAACTTACGTGTTTTAAAAGTCTGCCTCATAAGGGTGGCATTGTATCCTTGTAATTACTTCACTGGGGAGGCTGAGGCAGGAGGATCGCCTCTTTGAGGTCAGTCTGGAGTATGAGACCAGTGTCTCTAGGTTGGCTTCTGAAGTATGAAGAGGCAGAGTCTTTCCAGCTTGCAGTTTGGAGTGAATGCTTTACCCACGGGGACTGTTTATTCCTCTCTGGGGCCTTGTTTTGAGTGGGGAGATCAGCTGTTAATACTCTGGAGGGACACATGCTCACTCTATTGTTGAAATTGTCAGCTTGATAGATGGGCAAGAGAGAGGAAGCTGGCTATTTCAAACAGCTGGCGCCAAGCGAATGTCCTGGCATGCATGTGTGTACTGCTCACTGTGAAGTTCGGTAGTCGTGTGTTTCTTTCTAAAATAACAACCTTTTCTTTCTTTGCTTCCCCTCTAACCGCACTTTCCTGAGAGTTGCTGATGGGTCTTGGCAGGCTTTTATATTCTCAGTAGGAGGACTGGGAAAGGCATTGGAAAGCTCACATACATCGGAGGCATGCTTAGTACCTTCTGGATTTCGTGTCTGGTGGCTTTCATCCTAAGGTGTGGTTGAAAAGTGTCTTCTTTGAAGGTGTTCTTTGGTTGCAGTTTCCCCCTTACTTCCCAGGAAGATGGTCTGTCAATCAAGCACAGTTCAGAAATGTTACTCTGGATACTCACTCATTGCTTTCGTTTTGAGGATCCTGGAGGTGTTGGGAGTTGGCAGGTAGCTAAGACTCATACCTGTGGTCATCTTTGCGTGGGAGGAGAGAGCCTCTTTATACAGGAGAACTTCACGTCTCTGAGATAAAAAACAAAGACGATTTAACCCCTGCCAGGCCCTGGGGTTGTTGCTGAGCTCCAGGTCCTCTGAAGTTACCGCCTGTCTGAGCCTGTAGCTTCAAGGTTACATCCTAGTAGCATCTGGTAACAGGAAGGTCATCCAGTCCATGTTGCTGCATTTGAGGGACTGCAGAGAGGGAAGAGGTGACCGCTCATTCACACAGGGTGGCGATGATGATGCTAAAGCAGAAGGCAGGCCTTCCAGCACGTCCAGTGTGGCTGTGGCCACAGCCTTGATAAATTCCCAGGCTCCTTCGTCTTTCCAGTCAAACCCGGACGGCCTTGCTACAGAACAAGCTGTGATTTAGCCTAAGCTAATTTGTGTGGAAAGTTGTTTTATTGGTTCCTTTAAAAGGTATCCTTGTCTATACAAATGACGCCCACAAAAAACATAAATCGAGAGGAAGAAAAAAGAAACCCCACCCTTGTCTTTCAAGTTTGCCCCAAACTCAGGCGCATTGTGGTCTCCTTTCAGTTCTGTTAAGAAGGTGCTCTGTTGGGAGGTGGGGTAGGTAAGGCCGGGGAGAGGAGTGAGGATGAGGCCCAGGTAAAGTCTGGAGACTCTCTGACTTTGGTCTACACTTAAGGCAAACCTTGTGCGTCCATGCGTGTGCGTGAATGTGGTATAACGTCCCAGTTCTCTGAGGTAGCAGAGGAACCTGCCTGACACATTTGCCTGGTTTGGTCCTGAATCTTCTTAGCTAAGGGATAAGTGAGTTAGGACAGAAAGATGAGGAAAGTTGTAGGGAAGTGGGAAGGGAAGAGAGCACTTGGTAGAGTCTGTTTGAAGCTTCTGCTTGGCTAAGAGTAAGAATTCACTACAGTTGACTTAGACTTAACATCTCTCTCTCTCTGTCCCTGTCTATCTATCCAATGAACCAAGCTGACAGCCTGAATATATGTTACTATCTGTCTGATTAACTAGACGTCAAGCCTGAATGTAAATGACTTTGGGTAGGACCTCATTCCCACCCACCCCCACCCTCAAATCTCAACCAAAACTGTTAACTTTTTTTCAATAAAGACATCCTATCATCTTGTGTTTCCTTGAGCTAGACATTTACCTTATCAACTGCAATTCTGTTGTGTGGCCCTCAGGAATCTTCTCTGGCCTCATTTAAATTCCTTAGGAACCATTTGAAAATGGTGGCATCGAGACCCACTAAAACGGGACACATTTGAACATATATACGCATGCACACATACGCATGCACACACACACACACACATGCACACGATTGTTTACTTACTTTCTTCTTTTTTTAAGTTTATTTATTTTATGTATGTGTGCCTGGGGAGGCCAGAGTACAGTGTCGGATCCCCTGGAACTGGGGTTACAGATGGTTGTAAGCGATAAGCAGCCTCCTGGGTGCTGGAAACCAAGCCCACATCATCTGCAAGAGCAAGTGTTCTTTTTCTCTGAGCCATTTCTACAGCCCTTTGTGATTACTGTAAAGACAAAGAAAAGACACTGTCCCTTGGTGAGTTGGCACACACACTTGTGTCCACCATGCCTTATGTATGACACTCTGCTCATGTGTATATCTTGTTTCTCTAGGCATTTCTCACTTCACCCTTGTGCTCCAGCCAGTCTTACAGTATCTGGGTGCGAAGAGATGGCCCTTTGGTTAAGAGAACTTACTCTCCAGAGAACCTGGGTTTAACTCCTAGCACCTATGCGGAGGCTCAGAACTGTGTGTAACTCCAGTTCTAGTGGATCTGGTGCCGCCTTCTGGCCTCTGAGGGCACTGTAACTATGCACATGGGTTACACATATACATATGTAGGCAAAGCACCCATTCCCATATAGAATAAATTAGAGAAAAAATTTTTTAGAGATTAAAAAAAAATCTGTAATAAACCCTGTGCTGGCTAATTTTTATGGCAACTTGACACAAACTAGAGTCGTTTCGAAAGAAGGAGCCTCAAGTAAGAAAATACCCCCACCAGATTGTGAGGAAGCTAGTGGCGCATTTTCTTAATTGATGTTTGATGTGGGAGGCCCCAGTTCACTGTTGGCTGCGGAGCCCGTGAACTGGTCCTGCGGCTATCAGAAAGCAGGCTGAGCAAGCCACGAGGAGCAAGTCAGTAAGCAGCGCTCCTCCATGGCCTCTGATCAGCTCCTGCCTCCAAGTTCCTGTCCTGACATCTGCCTGTCAGTGACATCTGCCTGTCAGTGATGGGCTGTGACCTTAGAACTGTAAGCTGAAATAAACTTTTTCCTCCCCAAGTTGGCAATAGAAATCCTAAGATAAGCCCCAACTCCTCTTCATAGACTGGCTGGTCCTGAAGTTGAAGCCATGTGTTGAAGCCATGAATCTCTGTTTTTGTAAGTCAGGTCCCTAAAAGTCTAGGGGAACTCCTCAGGCTGCTGAGAGTGACAGAAGAGAGCTGTACCTCCTGCCTCTGTCCCCCAAACTGCTAGCAATAAGGATTCTCAGACCTGGCAGAGCTCTTTCTGGGTCTGAGAGTCACTTAACAAACGGCGGACACTTAATGATGATGTCACTATGTACTATACTGTGCTCCAGAAGGAGTAACTGAAGTGGGTGATGCCTGGGATTCAGGGCTGCTCTCTGGGAGCATTTGCACATGGCTTGTGGAAGAAATGGACGGCAATCCCAGACATGTACTCTGGATACATCTCCCTGGAGTCCAGCTGGGCCTTGAGTAGGTTCAAATGGAGAGAACGGCAAGCCTAAGGCTGCAGCCTAGGACTGGGCATGTTGGAGGAAGAGGAGCATTTGGTGAGGTTAGGGTGTTGGGGAAACACATTAAGAAAGTGAAAGCAATTCAGCAAAGTGATTTCTTCTTTTGCAAAATGCCAGAACCCAAATGAAACCAGGTAACATTCACCAAAAGTAGCCCTGTCTCTTATCCCTAAAGTAGGTGGTGACTGTGCCATCTCATTGGTGGGAGCTGACCTCATAATCTGGTTAATTGACAAAAAGGGAAGGGTGGGGGATATTCAGGAATATGGACCCTTGTCTGGCTGAGCCCCTTTGATTAAAAAAACAAAAGCAAAACTGGTTCTCAGAAGGGTATCGGTAGGTGAGCTTGTAGAGCTCAGCAAGCAGAGGTCACGTGAGACCTTGTGGGCTTTGGTTAGGGGACAGGAAAAGGGTTAGCAGGTCAGGCATTGAGCCTTGCTTTTCTGAGAAAACTGCCTGCTCGTCCTCCAGAGTTGCCTGCCTGCTGCAGAGGTTCCTGAGGGGTGGGATGCAAGAGGTGTCCCTGCTCGTTCACTTACTAGACCAGTGTGAGGAAGGTTCTGGAAGGTGTCTATTGATTTGAGCTGACCCGGAGCCCTGGGTGGTTTTCTTCCACTTCCTTTGTGGGGTTCCCCTATTCTGCCTGACCCTGAGGTGGCTTCCACCCATAGACTCATGAGAGATGGGCCCTGCAGATGTGTGGAGGGTGGGCTGCTATCCAGCTTCTTTGTCTCTCTTACCCCTCTTCCTTGCCCCTTGATCTCCCCCCGCCCCCCATTTTATGGCCTGACCTCCCTGAGTCTCTGTTCCTCTTACTCCTGCCCAGGTCCTGACCCATGTTCTGAAAAGGGGACAGCTCTCTTAAAGGCAGTGGCACCCAGAGAGTTGGGACATTCTATATGCCAGTGGGTCTCATGCAGCCCTGGTAAGGAGAAAGTGTCACCCTTTCAAGCTCGCTCTCCCTTATTATTTATTTAGTGGTGGTGGAAGAAAACCCAGGATCTGACAATTCTGGGGAAGCACTGTTCTACAAAAACATATTCCTGGTGTCTTGGAATTCACTCTTGACTGTTTAGAACTGTTTAAAGGTTTTCTTGAGTCAGTATGTGGATAACAGTTTTTTATTTATTTACAATTTATTTCCTCTTAGGTATACATATGAGTGCTTACCTGTGTGTATGTGCCTAGTGTCTGTGGAGGTCAGAAAAGGGTGTCAAATCCCCTGGAACTAGACCTAAGGGCAGTTGTGAGCCACCATGTGGGTGCTCAGAACTGAACCTGGGTCCTCTGCAAGAGTAGTAAATGCTCTTAACTGCTGAGCTGTCTCGTCAGCCTCTCTTTTATTTTAAAACAAAAAATACATAACCCAGAACGTTGCCTCCTAACCGTTTGCTTAGTTCAGTGCATCAGAGAACCCTGACATCCATCTCAGAACTCTGCCTTGTAAAACTGAAACCCCTTAGCCGTTAAACACCAGTTCCCCACTTCCCCCTACACTACCCCTGACAACTGCCCTCCTACTTTCTTCTCTTTCTTTTTAAAAATATTAACCAAAAGTTTTACTTCCTAAGTGACTGTCCCCTTCATAGCCTCCTCCTTTTTAAGTGATTGGCTGCTTCTGAGAGCTTCTGTGGGAAGCACTGACCCCAGGTTCAGAATATTTTTGCATCTGGTTTTCTGGCAAGCCCAACAGAGTGTCTGTTTACCCTGGTATATAGGGTTTCCTTTTATATTACCTTTTTCCAGTAAAGGAGAAATAACTTAAGGAAAAAAAATTAAAAGAAAATCGGAAGATGGTTCAGCATTTAAGAGCACTGACTGCTCTTCCAGAGGACTGGGTATTAATTCTAGGCACCCATCAGGGTGGTTCACAGTTCATATGGGGGAGGTCCCCATGCTCTTTCTGGCCTTTGTAAGCACCAGGCACACAGGTGGTGCAGACATACAAGCAGTCAAGATAAACACAGAGAATAAAGAACAAAAAGGCACAAGCGGTGTTGGATGTGACTGTGCTGAGTCAAGTGGTGGGGAGGTCCCCAAGGTTGATGTGTTGGGTCTCCAATGCTATCAGAAAATGACTAAGATAAGGAACATAATGGGGAAACCAGTCCACAATGGTTTGAGCCTGTGGTGAGGCAGGACATCATGGTGGGAGTGGGTGGTAGGCCACGGTCAGCCTACCTCATGGTGGCCAGGAAGCAAAAAGCAGGGAGTGATAAAGGGACTGGGGCCCCAGTGTCTCCTTGAGTGGTGTGCACTAATGCCCTGACTTCCATAGAACTAGGGGTAACTTCTTCAGGGTTCTTCTATCTTTCAGTGACTAGGTGTTCAGGATAAGACCTTCTGGAGACATTTACGAGCCAAACCACAGCTGTGGGGAAGGTCCTGAGAAAGCACTGGAGCAGCTGCTCTGGGTGTTAGAAACTGCAGGACCAGGAGGTGTCCCTGTTGATGCCCTGTAGGGACCAGGATGGTAAAGCTAGTTTGTCTTCTAACTCCTTTAAATATTACTCCAAACTTAATCCTAAAGAGCTATTTTTCCTATCCCCAAAACCTCCTCTAGAGGGATGGTGATACCCACTTAAGTTGAGGTGCCTGAGACCTGGCGCCTCCCAGCAGAGTGTAGCTGGGTGTGAAGTCCAATAGGACTCCACAGCTGGTGCCTGGAGTGCTTGGCCCTTCCTTCAACAAGTTAGAAAAAAAAAAAAAAATCAGCCAGCTTTAAGAAATGCATTTAAAAGTGTACATTTAAAGGTGGGACTAGTCAGGTGGTCGTTGATGCCATCTTCTGCAGGTTCTGGGAGCCCAGCAGTCTGTGGGCAGCACAGGCAGGGTGGGAAGTCCTTAGCATAGCTTTTGAATGTTGGACCCAGTACAAAGTAGTGGGATAATGCCATTGCTTCCTGGTCTGAGCTGTGCTGAAGCCATTGTTTTCTAGGCATATGGTGACATCATGTGAGGTTTCCTGATCTGTCACCTGGGGTTCTAATAGGACTATTGGGGACACAGCTGTGCACCTCACAGTTTACTGTTTTAACAGAATCATTGTATAATAATGAATATTTATTTCTGTGGTGGTGTTTATTATAGTACTGGTTGTGTAGGAAGCATTACTGCAAGCCATCTAGAGCTCAGCCTTGAAGATTCACCTCCCAGCCTTGAGATGCTGAGTGTGACAGGAAATGCAAACCCAAATGAATACAACTTAGGCAGGTTTCTGTGTTGGAGTTGGAAATGAATGCATGGTCACTAGGATCTGCTCCTTGGTGCTTAGATTTTGGCTGTGGTGTCTCTTGGCTCACTCTTAGGGTAGCAAGATACTATGGCAACCTGACGCTTCCCCCCGGCCCCCAATTCCAGTTTGTGTGGGCATAATCCACAACACCTATTCTGATTGGATCCGCTTGAGGGACATGTGACAGTCCAAGCTCATCTCTGTGACCTGGGTGCACAAGACTTTTGTTTGTTGGCCAGTACTGTGTCTGTATGTGTCCTCAGGGCACCGTGTTCTGGAGCCTCCCTGCTCCTGTTACAAACCCATAGTTGGAGAAGTGGCTTAAAATAATGAGAATGTCTTCCCTCAGTGCTGGAAGTCACCAAAGTTGTCTGAGTGGCTGTGTTGTGAGGCCACTTCCCACTTGCAAACTACCAGCTTCTTGTCGTGTCCTTGGGAGGGGGGTTGTGGGGGGATGGGGACCAGGCAGCTCTGAGAGGCCTCTGTAAATGGCATTGAGCCTTTCTGGAGGTTCTGTGCCCACAGCCTAATCACTCCCCAGTACTGCTGCTGTCTTGGGAGCTAGAATTTCAATGTGGGAGCTGGAGAGACATTGACATCATCCTAGGCAGGTCCACTCAGGAGAGTTAGGTGCTGTTACAGGAAGAAGTAGATGGAGGTCAAGGACATCCCCTTCCTAGTGATGGTCAGGTGTGTCTTTCCTCTGTCTGTCTACTGGGTTGTTGGTGGGGAGAGGTGTTGCAAGGACGCTGTTGTCACCAGGGGACTTTGGAAGGGACATGGCAGGAGCCTTTGAAGAGGCGGCATGACTACCTGACAGACACTGAACCCAGTGTCTGCAGCTGTGAGCTTTCACCTGACCAACTTTGGGACTGGTTCTGAATACACTTGGGAAGCTGTGCGGCACCCAAGGCTTCCGGTTCACTCCATAGAGTTGCTACAGTTTGCTTTACACATAAAGGCTCTGGTGTTAAGAAAACCCCTCACTTGAGTGTCCTGTGACCCCTTGAGGAGGCGGACAGACCATAGTGCTTAGATTCCAGGTAGGGAAGGGCAGCAGACATTCACTCAGTTCAGGAGTTGACAGTACACCAGCTGCTCATAGACAGAAATAGTGTACAAAAAGGAAAACCACAGACCCCAGCACAAAACCCCTCACCACGGTGTGTGAGAGAGTTAAATCCAGAGAAATGTCAGGTGAGATTCAGCGAGAGGGTGAATCCCATGAATGCAAAGTCGTCTCCATACTAAAACAAAACAAAACCTCAGTGTTTATGTTAGCAGCAGAAGGAAGCCATGTGACTGCCTCAGTTGAGGACACTAATTGTCACAGATGGCAGTCCTGCCATTTTTTTCAAGAGCACAGAATTCCTCAGCCATACCTTGCCCGACCAGCTAGCCTACTGGAAGTTGCAGGCTTCTCCTTTCTGGTCCATGCTAACCCTAACCCTGAGTCCTCCTTTCTCCACTCTGCATTTTCCTGCTCACCTCCTAGTGAGGCAGGAGCTCCACAGAGGCAGAGGCTTGTGTGTGTTGAATGCCTCTCAACGTTACAGGTGATCTAGCAAACAGTCACATGGCTTGGACCTTCAGTGTCCCTCCAGGGCCCATGGGCTTCAGGCCTGGGAGTCAGCAGAACATTTAGAAGTGGGGCTTAGAGAAACGAAGTTGTCTTTGGAAATGTGTCCTTGAGGGGTTGCTGGGACTCCAGCCTTACCGTCTCCTCTTGTGAGCAGCTTCTTGGTCTCCACACACTGATGCCAAAAGGAACCAACGAATAGGCTGGAACTTATGTTCTGTAGCTGTAGCTGGTGTCCTTATAGCTGGTGTCCTTATAGCTGGTCCTATAGAGCAGTCATTTATACTGTTTCCCTAGTCTCCTTTGATGGGTGTGGATTTTCTAGACTGCCCACCCCTCTTGTGTGTGTGTGTGTGTGTGTGTGTGTGTGTGTGTGTGTGGTGTGAAGCATAACCTCCTTGAGAAATATCTTCAGCTATTACTGAAGAAAGTCCACCTTTTGCATGGTGACAGACTGAGAGACTCTTCCTCAGCTTTGTTCTCCCCCCTTGGCTTCCGAAGTGCTCTGTCCTCAGAGGACGCCCTGAGCCAACCACACATACCTTTCCCTGGGATTCCATCTCTCCTCACTGGTGGCTGAGGCTGGGTTAGCGTTCAGCTTCCTGCAGCAGCTTAGTCGGTACCTGTGTTGCACCACTGTGTTCTCTACCAGCGAGAGACGCCATGGCTGGCTTTTAACCGTGACAGACTCTAGTATGCCTGTGCTGTGTTGGAGATAGGGCTAGGTGAGGCCGAGGAATGAATGCTGGCATTCTGCTCAATGGCTGTTCAACTTGGGCAGACTGATCTCAGAGTACCGCATGCCTGTCTACTCTCCACCTCAGGGTCCCAGGCTGTGACGGGCAGGGCAAGTCTCTGCCATCACCCTGTCATATTGGTGGCATTCATTCAGAGGCCACCCGGGAACTGAGACCCGTGAATACCCACCTACCTGGCATTCCCAGTGTCTGTTGTGTGCTGACATTTGTCTGCACTTCACCTTGACCTGGGACTCTTGCTGTGCTATTATGGAGCCAAGGCAGTGACACCCAGTGGCTTCCCCATCATGTTTCCAGCTGTCCTGACTTACCTGCTGCTGGGTTCATCTGCCTCTCTCCTTCCTGTGGTCGTGAGACCAGTCTGAGTGCTTAGGGACCGGGTATCACTCTACTTAGTGGTCTCCAGGTGCTGGTGAAGCCATGTGAGGACGAAGGATAACATCTGAGTGAGTGCTCTTCAGTCCATTCTGGATCAGATCCAGTATTTGCTCCTTAGGCATAAACCCTTTTCCTGCTGATGAAAAGTTACATTGGTAACTCACAGGTTGAAAATATACATAGAAAATTCCAAAAATAAACCACTCAATTAATAGGTTTTAAATAACTTTGATTACGGTCTTGTTATAACTTGTATTTTATTATGTTACCACTCTTAATCTCTTCCTGGGCCTAACGTGTAAACTAAAATTCACTATGGTGTGTGTGGAGGTATACAGAGAGGCTGCAGTGGTTTCAGGGGTCCTCTGGGGTCTTGGGCCTGCCCCTTGAGGAGAGAAGGCCTCGTGTAGTCCCATGGAGAGATCTCGATGGTGGCTGTTGAATATGAGGCTGTGTCCAGGTGCCCAGTGTCTGGCTTGATTTGCTTAGTGGGGGCTGTGTGCAGTGACTCAAGCCCTTCGATTGCAGAGCTCTGATCTGGAAGACCTTGGCTCGGCTTCTTTCCTTCTCTGTTTTTATTTTAGGTTGATGTGTGAGGTTCCTCACCTCTGCTCTGTGTTTCAGTCCTACAGATTCCCAGGTAGAAGCCTCTGCTCTCGCTTCTGTGTCTTGAGACATGGTTCCAGGGAGTGATCTTTCCTCTTTTCACTGCAGGTCATCCACACGGCCAGAGGTAGCCAGCATAGAGCCGTTGGGCTCTAGTGAACAGCAGTGCTCCCAGAAGGCAGTGGTGCAGGCCCGCCTGACCCAGCCAGCCCGCCTGACCAGCATCATCTTTGCAGAAGACATCAGTAAGTGTTTTATGGGGAATCTTGGTGGGGTTGTGAGACAGGGACCCCCTTGAGACCTGGGGTCTAGAAAGCATCTTTCTGGTCTTTCCTCACTGAGACTGACCTAAACTCATAAATTAATATTTGTTACCTTACGTGCTCTTAACTGGTGTCAAATCAAAATGAAAAATATTAACCTAGTATAGGAAACCATGTCTTTTTTCCCCATATTTGATTAAATATATTGTAGATGTAGAGTACAGTTTTCCTCAAGATCCATGGTGGATTGGTTCCAGGGTCCCCTGGGATGCTATGCTCCTGGGACCAGTCCCTCAAGTGGTGTGGTGCAATGCTGTCTTAGAACTGTCTCCTGTACTCCTAAACAACACACAATGCTTCGTGTGTCGCCGTGCTCCGCAGTTCGTCAGACTGTGTGGTTGATGAGTGGTGATGCAATGTGAATACTTAGTATAGAGGATTTCTCCTAAGTGTGTGGTTGCTGGAGTGTGTGGTTGTGACTCCACAGATACAGAACCTAGAAAGCATGTGACCTTCTGTTATGCTCCCTGCACTGTGGTGTGAGATTTCCATTTTACTGTGGTTAGTATTAGGATTTTTTCAGCAGTGTAGAGGTTGAACCCAGGGCCTTGTGTGTATGGAAGTCCTGGCTCACTGAGCTACACATGTTCAGCCTCTGCTAGAATTATTACTTTAAAAATACTTTATCTTATTTGTGTGTACATGTATGTTCTGTGTGCATGCCATGGAGGTCAGAAGTAGGCGTTCGATCCCTGGAGCTGGACTTACAGGTAGGTAGTTGTTAGATAGGCCATATCGAAATCATCTCTTTAACCCTACATTTTAAATGTTGAACACTGTGCCTTTTTTTTTGAGATAGGAGTCTTACTGTAGTCCTGTAATAGGCCTACTGTGTAGGCCAGTAGACCAGGCTGGCTTTGAACTCACAGAGATCCACTTGTCTCTGCTTCCCAAGTGCTGGGATCAAAGATGTGTGTCCAGCCTGCTGAGTACTGGTTTTAACAGGAGGCTATCACACAGACGTTCCTTTGTGTTAAACATTCAGAGTGTTCAGTTTTAGTTCAGTGTTAGGAGCACTAGTTTTATGCACAGAACGACTTGGGCTTATTTCCTACCTAGCATAGGTTCCCAGTTTTGCTGGGTCATAGCATATAGATTTTATTGCTTTTTAAATTATATTTTGATTATGTGTAGGATGTGTGTTTGTGTGGGTATATGCATGTCAGTGCTCATGGATGTGAGAATCTTCAGATCCCCCTGGAACTGGAGTTGCAGGTGGTTGGGGACATGGTTGTGTCCTTAGGAAGAATATGCTGTGCTACAAATGGCTCAGACCTCTATCCAGACCATGCATTTTGTTTTGAGGTGGGTTCAGTCTGCCCCTGAACTACTAGACCCAAGCAGTCCTCCTGCCGCAGCCCCCTGATGGTATAGCTGGGACTATGGGTGTGTACCATTGAGCACAACAACGTAAGAATTTTTAAGGCTCTTGATATGTGGGCTAATACAGATAGAAGAAGTGTTTCTGTCTGGTGCCTGGAGAATGGTCAGAATAACTAGTGTTATACACGGTTGTCCTCATTCTAGAGGGTTCTCCAGGTGATGCTGTTATCTGTCTTATTTATGAGGAAGTAAAAAGCTTGTGCATATATCCATGCATCCCTCTGGTGATATAATGCGTAGTCTCACAGAAGGTTGATAGAAGTAAAGCAGGGAGGTCAAATGACTGCACAAACCAGGAGACTTGAGTTCCATCCCCAGAACTCAAGTAAAGGAGGAAGGAGAGAACTGGCTCCACAGAGTCGTCCCCCTGTGTCCACGTGTGTGCTGTGCTATGCAGCCCCTCTGCCTATCACCCACACAATAATAAGTAAATAAAAATTGTCAGGAAAGCCAAAGAAACGCCAAAAGAACAAGTACAAGGAGCAAGCAGCAGTGTGAGTCCTGACCTGCCCGCAGGCAGAGGCACAGTCAGCCATTGTGCTTCCCGATTCCCTTCACGTGGGGTCAAAGCCTGAGCACAGCGTCGTTTTCCTGGAGGAATTTCTTCCCACAAAGCTTTGAATGTTGGTTCACAAAGAGACATGGGAAAGCCAGAATCCTCCTGTCTGGGCGGCTATGTTAGCTACCAGAATATGCTGCTTACCCCTGGGGTGAATTGGGTTCCTGTCGTGGTGTTGGGTTCTTGGTTACCGTAGTCAACACCACTGAAGTTGGGATGGTGGCCGGGCACCACTCTCAGTACTGTTCTTCTTTGTCCCTGCAGCTACAGGCCAGGTGCTGCGCTGCGACGCCATTGTTGATCTCATCCACGGCATTCAGATTGTCTCTACCACCCGTGAGCTCTATCTTGAGGACTCTCCTCTGGAGCTGAAGATCCAGGCTCTGGACTCAGAAGGTGACTGCACCCAATCTCTGCCCTTTGGCAGGCTCCCATCTTGGCCATAGCCTTGGTTGCTGTGCCTTCTCTTGATTAGCTGCTCTTCCAGTCAGAAAGGGAAAGCCACTGCCAAGGGAGCAATGGAGCGGGTAGAAGCCATCTCTGAGGTGGCTGTGTCCCCTGGTGCCATCAGGCCTCACCCCGCCTCATGTTCACAGGCCTGATAACCGGCCTGTGTGTACAGGTCTTAGCTGCCTCTGGGAGTAGGTATAGTACCCATGCAAGTTAGTTTCTCCTGGGTACCACTGTCTCGGGAGCTGACATCTGGGCAGTGGTAGAAGAGGAAGCGCTGCCCACAGAGGTAATGACCATACTGGGCAACAGGAACCTTTCTCTCCGCTCTGTTTCTAGGCTGTTTTTTATTTCCTAAGCACTCCAGACCTCTAAACAGGTGTATAGATGAGGGCACCTGTAGGCTGCTGCCTCAGTGTATTGGGTGTCACTTCTTGACTTGCATGGAGAGTGACTGGCTCTATATAGGATTCTTGTGTGTGGCCTTGTCTGGTGGTCGGCAGAATGTCTGGAGACTGACTTCTTGGAAGGAGCAAGAGGAGTTTGTGGTTCAGCTTGTTATAGTCGTGTCAAAACACCTGGGACAAACAAGTTGAGAACAGGACATTCTTATTTTCATGTGTATTTTTAGAAGTTCTAGCCATGTCTTTGGGCCCATGCTTGGCAAAGCATCATGGTGGGCACTTCAGTACTGGAAACTGCTCACCTTATAGCAGCCAGGAAACTAAGAGGTGGGAGGAGTGGGCTCTGGATAATCCTCTTCAAGCCCTTGTCCCTGTTGATATAACTTCTACTAGGCCCTAATTGCTCAGAAGTATACCACTTCCCAGGAGCTCAATACCACGGCTGTTAACTAAGCCTTCAGTGCATGGTTGTCTGATACGTGCCCCAGAACCTTGGGCTGTGGGAATGCATCTCGTGAATAAACAAGGCATGTGCATGGAATAAACAGCCCGGGTCGGAAAATCCAGAATCTGAAACGTGTTCAGTCTTAGGCTTTTTGAAACAATTGGAAGAGTCTATAAATATCCCCAGATCTGAAAACTACAAAATCAGAATCACCTCCAGTCCCAAACATCTTCAGGTCATTACTGTTTATAAAGCATGGAGACAGTAGAGCTGGGAAGAAGACCCTGGGGACAGCTGAGGTGGGTGTGCAGGGTGCAGGGTGACAACTGTTGCGGAAGACATGGTACCGAGGCGAGTAGTGAGGATCGTGGGTTTACCAGCCATGGGTGTACACTGGGGAAGGGTGGGGCAGAGGCAGAATCTGAGCTGTAACCTGGCTCTGGGTGTCCTGCTTTGGATCAGAAATAGTCCATCTTGTTCTGCTGTGGGCTGCATAGTGAATGTGACAAGCTTCTCTGAGTGTATGTCTTTGTCACATCTTTTTACCTGGGACCTGATTGCTCCAAGAAGCCACAGGTGATGCAGCAGTGAGTGGATGAGTCCTGATAAAACTTTATTTATAAAAGCAAGAAGGGGGCTGGAGAGATGGCTCAGTGGTTAAGAGCCCTGGCTGCTCTTCCAGAGGTCCTGAGTTCAATTCCCAGCAACCACATGGTGGCTCACAGCCATCTGTAATGAGATCTGGTGCCCTCTTCTGACCTGCATGATGTACATGCAGGCTACATTGTATACATAATAAATAAATAAATCTCAAAAAAAAAAAAAAAAAAAAGAAAAAAGGGCCATACTTTCTCTAGGAATTAATAGTCTTCTAACCCCTGCTCTGTCTCTGCTTGAAGGTATTTAAAGATTTTTTTTTCTACTGAAACTTTTATGCATTAATTCGCCTTGTTTTAATTTTTTTAGATTTACTTATGCGCATATGAGTGTTTGCATACATGTATGTGCACCACATGTGTGGAATACTCACAGAGTCCAGAACCGGACTTCTGATCACCTGGAACTGGAGTTACAGTCATGAGCCTCCATGTCGGGGTTAGGAACAAAACTTGGTTCCCTGCAAGAGCAGCAAGTCCTCTAACCACCCAGCCCTCTCTCCAGACCTGACTCCCCTTTTTGAAGAGTGGGTTTTGGCTTAATGCACCAAGTAGTGCCGTCACCCATGTCACTGTCTAATTTTAGAGCCTTCTCACCAGTGCAGGAGGAAACCCAAACCTGTGGATGCTTACAGCCAGCTGACCGTTACCCAGCCCCGGCGCCCCCTCCCACAGCCAGTTTTCTGTCTGCATTCCTTGCTCTGGACTTTTCCTGGAAGTGTGGTTATACGGCACAGCCACAGTCTTCTGACTGCCACCTTTCACTCCCACTAAGCCTGGTGCTTCCAGTTTGTCCTTTTTAATGTCAGCAGTGTTCCACTGTGCGGACAAACAACTGTTTCTCCAGCCTTCAGCTGATGGAATTTGGGGTTTCCACTTTGCAGAACTTCTCTGTAAACGTATTTTAGGTTCTCTCGAACCTAGGCACAGATGAGTGGGACTGGAGAGATGGCTTAGTGGTTAACAGCCCTGGCTGCTCTTGCAGAAGACCCAGATTTGATTATCAGTACTCACAAAGCAGCCCACGACCATCTCTGAGTCCAAATCCAGAGAGTCTAACACCCCTTTTCTGGCCGCCGTGGCACACTAGGCCCACAGTCGTACACACAAATGAATGTTTAAGAAGCAGCTGAGTGATGTGCTTTCTGACTGGCTTTCCTCAGGCAGACACACTGACCTTTGTTGTCTGTTTTGGTCCAAGTCTCTTCTGTGAGTGAACCCGACCCTTGTAAGCTTTGAGGACTTCACTGTCTGAGGAGGTATCTCTTCTAGATCCCTGGCGTTACTCAGCACTAGTTCTGCACCTTAACAGATGTTGTGTGGGAACCTGTGGGTGCTAGGCCACGAGCAGGTTGGGTAATGCCCATTGTGCAGACAAGGAAGCTGTGGTAACTTCCCTGGGGTGACATGGCCGTAGGGGGCAGAGTGTGCTGCGTGGCTCTGACTTGCTCCCACTGCAGTACCTTTCCGGCTGTTGGCTGCTCTTTGCACTTTGCATGGGCCATCTGCCTGCTGTGATCTCGATGTGGTTTGCCTGCCTGAAACTCTGTCGTCAGAGTCTCACACTGTGTGCACAGAAAGTGATGGCCCCTTTAAGAGCTAATTCAGTCCTAAGGACCAAAGGCGTTCTTGCTGGATTAGCCTAGTTATCATTGTTTTGTTCAATTTATACCTGGGCAGCTCAGCCATTTGCCTGCTTGTGTCTTAGTTAGGGTTTCCATGACTGAGAAGAGACACCATGACCAACTGGGGCTGGCTTACTGGTTCAGAGGTTCAGTCCATTATCATCATGGCAGGAAGCTTGGCAGTGTCCAGGCAAACATGGCACTGGAGAAGGAGCTGATTGTTCATCTTGACGAAACTGCAGCCAGGAGAGGACTGACTTCCAGGAAGAGGAAGGTCTCAAAGCCCACCCCCACAGTGACATACTTCCTCCATGAAGGCCACACCTACTCCAAAAGGCCACACCTCCTAGTAGTGCCGTTCCCTTTCCTGGGCGGAGCATAGTCAAACCCTACATTCTGCATTCTCACCACATTTATAACCAAGCAGGTTGTTTGTTGTCAATCAGGCTCATTCGTAGCCCAGGCTGACTTCTACCTAACTGTGCGTAGCTGAGGATGACCTTCAGCTTTAGCTCTCCTTCCTTTTGCCTCTTGCCTCCAGGGTGTTGTATCACATCTGGTTTTCTGTGGTTCTGGGATTCGAACCAAGAACTTCATACTTGCCAGTCAAGTACTGTATGAGCTTCCTGATAATGCATCTTGGCATGAGGTCTTCACTAGATGTGGCAACCTAATCTTGCACATCATCCTCTTGGTACCTTATCATTCTACTATGAGTAAATACCGGAGGCAATCAGCTTTGAAAGAAGAAAGGTTTCCTTTGGCTCATGGGTTCAGAAGTTTCATGGTCGTTTGACCCTATTGCTTTCCAGTATCCCATGCAATGACGTTCCTCCACTCTCAATGGTGCCACAGGCTAATGACCAAGTCTTTGGGATGTCACACTCTGTCTTAGAGGTGTTCTATTTTTGTAAATGAAAGTGGACTAGGACAGGTCCTTAAATGTTCTCCTCCAGCAGCCCTTTCTTCCCCTGCAGTTTTCCTGTCGCCTCGGTGTATAAGAACCTAAAGCAGGCATCAAGTCAGATTCTTACTCAGAGTAAATCATGCATTTATTTTAAAACAATGCTTTGGTTTCCATATAATTTTACTATTTATTATCGATGAAAGCAAATTTGCATACCAACAAGATGGGTGTGCTTGCTCACAGAAAGCGTTAAATCCCAGCTGGGTCTTTGATCTGTGGGACTCAGAGTGTCCGCAGTACTTTTCAGAGCTGATGAATACTTTGATTTTTGAGGTCTCCATGCTGAGAATGCTGCTTTTCATAAATACATAGTGCAAGATGGGAGAAATGCATCTCAGGATGTTTTTGAATTCCCAAGCCAAAACTTACAAACCGATTTCCTGTGCAACAGCAGTGTTTTGTGGCGAGGGAGAGATTGAGGCTGGGTCTTATAGCTCAGGCTGGCTGCAAATTCACTCTGGCTGAGGATGTCTTGTATCTCTGTTCTTCTGCCTCTACTGCACCGATGCTGGTACCCTCTTGGAACAGTTTTTAAAGTAAAAAATTAATAACACTATAACCTCAAAGATAATTTGGTATGTGCTGAGGAGTGGCAGGAAAATATGGAAAGTCCTTGTTCTTCTTCTTTTTTTTTTTTTTTTTTTAAAGATTTATTTATTTACTATGTTTAAGTACACTGTAGCTGTCTTCAGATGCACCAGAAGAGGGCATCAGATACCATTACAGATGGTTGTGAATCACCGTGTGGTTGCTGGAATTTGAACTCAGGACCTCTGGAAGAGCAGTCAGTGCTCTTAACCACTGAGCCATCTCTCCAGCCCGTCCTTGTTCTTCTTAAATAAATGATTATGATACTTTTAAAAGCAGGAACCTTTGTACGTAAAGTAAAAAAGCTGCATTTATAACACGTGGTGGTCTGAGATCTGGCCCCGACGTGGTTGCCCATGCCTTTAATCCCATCCTCAGGGAGCAGAGGCAGGTGGGTTTCTGTGAGTTGAACACGAGCTTGGTCTATACAGTGAGACCCTGTTTCAGTCAAGACAAAACAGAACAAAAGCTCACCAAAGTCCACATGCTGCATGTTCAGAACTAAGACTGTAGTAAAGCTGTGCGGCTCGAATGTGACATTACACATTTAAGTTTTCACAACTTTCCGCTCGCTGCCCCCGTGTAGAAATATTTCACTGTTGTATTTTTTGTGGACCCCACAGTCAGTCATGGTGACATCCCACAGTTTAAGAGCTGGGAATGTTGTTAGCAGTGTGTTTCCAGAATTGTTTCCCATCCCTCAGGCACCACGTGCATCAGTGAGCTGTAACTGAGAATGCTCCGGGTGCTCAGAGACTCCCTGTGTTTGTGCTGCACGTCTGGGATGGAGGGCCTGGGCCCACTTTCTGCTGTCAGAAGCCTGCATCCTCCGGGCCTTCCTGCTCAGGCGTTCCTCCTCCCTCGCTTTTCGGCCATGGCCTCGGTGTCCAGGACTTGTTTGCTTTGTTAGACTTAGCTCTTGGCTTTATTCTTCCTGCTGCTTCTGGACTTTGGAGCCTGTGAACATTGGACACGTGTTTGTTCATTTGAGTTGCATGTTTTTCTGTGGCCCTCCTGGGACTAGGACAGAAGTGATTTGTCCTCTGGAGTCTGTGTTCCTGGGTCTCCTGGTTTGTATCCCTTGGTTGTGAGGCAGTGGGGTCAAGGGCTCTGTGGTTATACACAGTGGGTGCTCATAGCTACTTCTCAAGTGGAGAAGCAAGGCTTGGGCCTGGTCTGCTCCCCACCCCAGCACGTCACTCTTGGGCATGCTTTTGTGGTGCTGCTTTCCTCACTCTCCCTTCTTGGAGGGCTCTGGGCAAGGGAGCTGTAATATGGCTTCCTGTGGTTTATTTTGTCAGGAGTAATTAATCTCCACCCTGCCCATGGCATAGTTTTATACAGGGCTGTGTGCTCAGAAGGATCCAGGCTTGGCTTCATGCTCAACTCCCACTCTCTGGAAGACCATAATTGTGGACTCGGTGGGACAGTGGAGTGTGTTCTGGTGACATGGAGCCTTAGCAGTTCAGGGTGCTGCATCCTTGCCACTTTCATGCAATGGAATGGCTTCTCTGCCACCTTTCCCTGGCTCCTGGTTTCATGGCTCCTCCCATTTCCCTTTCTCAGTCTTAACCATTCCCTCCCTTTACCTGTGGGAGTCTAGGTAGGGAGAGTTAGGGCATATGCAGGGTAGTGCCATCCATTTAGAAAGGAGAGATGTGACTTGAGTTCTCTAGAGCCCAGCCCAGACGGGATACAGGGTGCAATGGTCAGCAGAGAAAGCGGTAGTTGGCTGTGCCTAGCTGTTTGGTCCTGAGTTGCAGGGTAGGGTTTCCAGGCCCCTCTGAGCATCTGTTGTCACTCTGGTTTAGCTCACATCCTTGGGGAGCATACCCTCAGCTGGTTCTATACCTATCTGCATATGCAGAGAGCCTGGAAAATCCCAATCAGTTTCCCAAGCATATCCTTCTGAATACATGCAACTTTAAGAATCCCTCTTCTGACTTTTAGAGTCATCACATCTCTCCTCTTCCTCTTGTGAGTGTGGGCAACCATGGGGTGAGAAAAGGGGCTAACACCTGAGCCCAGAAGCCATAGATGCAGACACAGACATTCTATAGGACAGGCTCCTTGTGTGCCTCCCCTACCGTCCTTGTAAGGCCTTCTTGCTCACTGGGAACAGTTTCTTTCTTAAAATTTATTTTGTCTTATGTTTATGTGTATGTGTGGGTTTGTCCATGAGAGTGCAGGTGTCCTTAAAGGTCAGGACCTGTGAGTTACCTGGGAACCAACTCAGTTCCTTGGTACACATGGCTTCAACCACTGAGCTGTCTCTACAGCCTGCTAGGGATGCTTTCTCGTGAACGGATCCAATAGATCCATAGGGTGGTGAAGTTTTGTTCCTATTTTATAGTAGAAAGAAGGGGTCTGGACTGAGGCGAGAGGAGTTCTCAGAGTGTTCTTAGATATGTAAATAGGCACAGGCAAGGTAGACTGCCCACTGGGTTATCATATTGAATGACTGGTATTGATTGTACAACCTCAGGGGTACAGGATATCCTCTTGTCTTGATCAGCATCCTGCAGGGTCAGCTTGCTTGGCTTCACCATGAGGGAGCTAGAAATGGGCTGGGCTGGGCTATGGGGCTCATCCTGTGGTAAAAGGAGACTCCTGTAGCCCCAGCTGTGTCACAGAGAAAGGGGCTAGGCTGTGAGGTGGCGTGCAGCTCATCCCCCTGTGAAGAGACACCACAACCATAGCAACTTTTATAAAGAGAAAAAATTATTGGGGCTGCTTACAACTGTAAGGTGTTTAGATTCTTATCATCATGGATCATGATGGGAAGCATCGTAGAGTACAGGCAGATATGGTACTGGAGACGGGCTGAGAGATCTATATCTGGATTGGCAGGCAGCAAGAAGAGAAGTGAGCCACTAGGCCTGACTTGAACTTCTGAAACCTCACTTTCCCCGACAAGGCCACACCAACAGTGCTGCTCCCCATGAGTCTGAGGGCCATTTTCATCCAGACTACCACACTCCCTTTCCTCTAATCTCCCCCGAGAAGTAAAGACAAAGTTCACCTTTCTCTGGACATTTTGCTAAGTATGGTTTATTTGGTCTTTAAAACCAGATATTTAAAACAAAACAAAACAAACAAAAAAACCAAAGATTTAGTGGTATAGTCTTTATTTATGTGTATGTATGTGCCTGTATGAGTTTATGTGCTGTATCACCTGCATGCAGATGCCCATAGAATTCAGGGGGTGTCAGAACCCCTGGAATTAGAGCCACCCTATGTGGATGCTAGGAACCAAACCTGGGTTTCTTGAAAGAGCAGATTCTTGACCTTTGAGGCATCTCTCTAGCCTCTGATTTGGGCTTTGAGATCTTGGATAGAGAAGGTGAGATTTCGGTGTGGTTGGACTAGCAAGATCCTACTGTTTGATTTGGGTCTGAAATGTCTCTTATAGGCTCATGTTGAAGATTGCAGGTGCAGGAGCAGATGCAGTTGCAGGTACAGGAGTAGGTACAGGTACAATTGCAGGTACAGTTGCAGGTGCAGTAGCAGGTGCAGGTACAGTTGCAGGTGCAGGAGCAGTTGCAGGTGCAGTAGCAGATGCAGGAGCAGTTGCAGGTGCAGTAGCAGGTACAGGAGTAGGTGCAAGTACAATTGCAAGTATAGTTGCAGGTGTAGGTGCAGATACAGTTGCAGGTACAGTTGCGGTACAGGTACAGTAGCAGGTGCAGTAGCAGGTACAGGTACAGTTGCAGGTGCAGTAGTAGATGCAGGTACAGTAGCAGGTGCAGGTACAGTAGCAGGTGCAGGAGCAGTTGCAGGTACAGTAGCAGGTACAGTAGCAGGTACAGTAGCGGGTGCAGGTGCAGGAGCAGGTGCAGTAGCAGGTGCAGTAGCAGGTGCAGGTACAGTCACAGGTACAGTTGCAGGTGCAGATACAGTTGCAGGTGCAGTAACAGGTGCAAGTACAGTTGCAGGTGCAGTAGCAGGTGCAGTAGCAGGTGCAGGTACAGTTGCAGGTGCAGGAGCAGGTGCAGGTACAGTTGTAGGTACAGTTGCAGGAGTAAAAGCAGCAGTGTTCAGAGATGTGGCCTGGGGAAGGGAGGAGCTCGTGAAGGATCTGACTTTGTCAGTGGGTTGATGGCTTCATAATTGACAGGCTTGAGGTAATGCACACTCAGGATATGGACCAGGCTGAACAGGCCCTTGGGAGCATGATCTTATGGATAATACTTTGTCTCCATTTCCTCCCTCTGTCCCTGAGTCCTGATTCCAGTATGGTGAGAAGTTTTGCCCTGCCCTCCCTCTGTGGTTCCTGCTGGTGAGAAGTACTTCCATCCTCCTGCGCCTTGAAGGGAGGCATTCTCTCTTCAGGAGATGTCAAGGAGGAGGATTAATGGCTTAGTTCTCAGTTGCCTCTGAAGGTGTCTATACTTACAGAGGGTTCAAGGTTAAGTGGGGAGGGACAGGCCTAATTTCAAATCTCGGCCCAGCCTTTTATGGTAAGTAGCAAATATCATATTCCTTTGAGCCTTAGTTTCCCCTTTCTGAAATGGAGGTCCTGGTGTGCACCTTGCAGGGGTGTGGTGATGAGCACTGTCACTGTGTGTAGTGAAAGTTGCCATCTCCCTGCTCTAAGACCCTAGGGGACAAACTTATGTGGTTTCCTCTCTGAATTCTTTTATAGGGAATACCTTCAGCACCCTGGCAGGCCTGGTCTTTGACTGGACAATTGTGAAGGATACAGAGGCCAATGGATTCTCAGACTCCCACAATGCACTACGGTAAGAGGCTCTGGGACAAGGCCTGGCTAACTTTGAACGGAAGCAGGAAATTGGAGGTCCTTAGGCTTCCTCTTGTCACTAAAGAGGCCAGGGCACCACCTGGAATGCCTGGTGCTCACAGTGACTGATTGGGGAAGAGAGTTTAATGCCTCCCAAGCATATGAACAACTGACAGCCTCTGTGGCTCATCATGGTATATTCTGTGAGAAGTTAGGACATCTGACTGGACAGAGAAGACACAGAACTCTAGAAGGTGATCTTGGGGTACAAGGGACATGTGGGCGGCCCTATAGGACAGTACTTCCTTTGTGAGTAAGTTAAAGTGTGGGAGCAGGGTTGGGAGGCAAGTCCTGGCTAAGAGGACAAGCCAGCAGTAGAAACAGTTCTTAGGATAGGCTGGGTCCCCAGCATAGAGTACAGACAGACTTGGGGAGGGGCCTTCAGAGCATCTGGACTCATTACACCCTCCCCGGCTGCCATCTGGCCTGTCCACCCCAGACTCTTCTACTTTCTGGCTAGGGAAACTGAGGTTTGGAAAGAGTGGGCTTGCTGGTAAGTGACAGAGTTGGCATTCACTCAGATCTCTATAGATCTGCCTTATCCAGCATGGGAGCTGTTGAGCCTGTGCTGAATCAAATGTATGTTTGACAGAATGAAAAGTTCCTTCTGGGTCTGCAGGGTGGCTTAGTGGGCAACGGAGCTTATCAAGGTGATTTATTTTATATATCTGGGTGTTGTAAGACACACACACACACACACACACACACACACACGAGTGTGCACGTGTGCGCACTGGAGGTGGAGTGTTAAATAAATGCAATTTTTTTTTAAATTTCTTTCCTGACTCATGCTTCTTACACTGCTGTCTTTTGGCTGGAGTGGCGGCGGAGCAATTCAATTTAAAACCTACAGAACAGACCAGTGCAATGCAGAAAATGTTTCCCTAAATTACTTGAGGGCCTTTGCCAGCATGATGTCCTGTCGCCTCTGATTATTCTACTGAGCTTTCACTACCGTTAGGATATTTTTCTTGAGTATCTACAATAAAGTTATCAAGAATAGGAAACTGGGGCTGGAGAGGTGTCTCAGCAGATAAGAGCATTGGCTGCCCTATCAGAGGATCCAGGTTTGGTTCCCAGCACTCACACAGCTGCCCGTAGCTCCAGTTCCAGGGATCTCTTCTGACCTCCACAGGCTCTACGTGCACGTGGTGCAGATACACATGCAGGCAAGGCACACATACAAAAAAAAATTTTTTTTTAAATCAGGAAATTTACCTACATGCATGCTATCTTCAGACCTTACAGAAGCCACCCAGGATCACACACTGCGTGCTGTCACTTGTCTTTTTTGTCTGTCAGCCTGGGAAAGTCCCTTGTCTTTCTCTGACTTTTGGAGTCTTGACATTTATGAACATGACAGTCCACACGGTATGTGTAGGATACTAGACAGGACCGCAGTATTGTGCACACTTGCCGTGCTCTGTCACTGAACTGCTGGATGATAAACCACAGCCTAGGGTGGTGCTGGGTTATCCTGTGTCCTGCTGGTTGTTCCTTCTTGTGCAGAGCAGGGGCTTATTGTGAACTGCAGGTTGAAAGAGGAACGAAGCAGGAGCCCCATAAGCTAACCTTACGTGTCAGCAATAGACGGGTTCACCATGTGTGACTTATTTGCTATGGTGATCAGCATTACTGATGCTCTTTGAGTTGGGGCCTTGGGCTTGCCTTTTAATGTGCCTTTTCCTGTGGACCCAGCTGATGGTCTCAGATTCCAGAGCATGTCACCACCCATGGGTGTTGATAGAGTGCCCATTCTCTGATCAGGAAGACATGTTCCTGAGTATTGCCAAGCAGTATGATTCATGGCGTCAGCATCCCTTATTCTGGGGTCCAGCCCGCAGTAGGTATATCCTAGTGATGGTGGATGCCACCCTGGGTTCTGGTAAATTCCATGTTTAGGTCTCCTGATGTGTTTCCCTTTCAGAATCCTCACCTTCTTGGAGTCTACATATATCCCGCCTTCCTACATCTCAGAGATGGAGAAGGCAGCCAAACAGGGCGACACCATCCTGGTGTCTGGGATGAAGACTGGAAGCTCCAAGCTCAAGGCTAGAATTCAGGAGGCTGTCTACAAGGTGGGCCTGGGTTCCACTGTGCTGTCCCACAGTAGGATAAGGATAACAGTGGATTGCAGATGGGGATTTAGGGTGTCGTGACTTCTATAGCTTTCTGTTTATTCGATTTGTGTGAGCCACGATGTAGGGATGGGGTTGGGGCTTCAGAAGTCAGTGTCTCGTGGGTCACAACATCTGCTCCTCAGTCTTGAAGGAGTTACCTCATCTTCAGAAAGTAGTCCTCATCCTGATGCAGGTACACACCTATTGTCTGAGACTCAATCCTGGCCCCAACTGACTCCCATGCTATCGCCCTGTGCTCTAGCTGGGGCCTGAAACTGGCTCAGTAGCCAGTCGTGGATGGCTGCATCTCCCCACCTCTCTCCAGTTAGTAAAAGGCTTTTCCCGTCAGCCTTGCTTGGCAGCATCGGCCCAGAGTCCAGACCTATTAGGCTATAGGGGTGCTGAAGCCAATTTATGGATTTTGAAAATGACCATAAACCCACCAGGAACAGCCTAAGTATACTGGCCTCTATCAACAAGGATCATTTCTACCATTAATTTTCTGCAGCAGTGAAAGCCACAGGCACCTGAGGCACTACCCAGGGCGTAGTGGACGGGAGGCCCTGCAATCCTGTCTCAGTCTCTCAAGTTGCTTCCTGAAGACTAGGAACAGAGGACACACAATACAGCTCATCCTGGACCTCTGAGCACTTGAGTGAGAGCTTGAGTGCTGGTAACCACAGCATCTGTAGGCATTGCTTGGGGTCATCTGGTTTCCTTCTGTGTGGTGACTGTCACTTTAAATCAAGTTAGAGCATGTGTAAGGTACAGTAAGTGGTCATATGCTTTGACAGTTTTGAGTGCATCCTGGTGCCACACCTACGAGGTCCTCCTGGATTCTACGGTGTGGGGTTGCAAGTGATGTCCTGTTTCTCCACACCTTACCTTACTTCTTTATTCCTGTAGGGACATATTAGAAGCCAAAAACAAAACAACAACAAAAGCACAACAACAACAACAAAATAGAGCTCTGGGGGTTTAGCTGTATTTGAGCTGTGGGCAAGCATGGGCTAATCCTAGAGTCAGTTCCCAGCACTGCATAAAAATAGAACAAATGGGGCTGTGGAGATGGCTCAGTGATCAAGAGCACTCTCTGCTCTTGCGAGAACCCGAGTCCAGTTCCCAATACCTATATCATTTTGGTTCAAAAGAAAAAAATCTGGATACAGGGTATCTAGTTCCCCCTCAGGCCTCCATAGGCACCCATATACATGTGACATATACACAGAGGCACAAATATGTACATGCAATTTAAAAGAAAACTATTAAGAACAACAGTAGCAAACCAATGGCTTAGCAGTTAAGAGCACTTGCTGCTCTTCCACAGGACATAGATTTGGTTCCCCAACACACACGGCAGCTCAGAACCACCTGTAACTCCAATTCCAGAGGAGCTAACGTCCTTTTCTGGCCTGATTGGGAATGAGGTGTCCATGTGATGCACAGACATGCGTGCAGGCAAAACACCCATACACGTTAAAAAACACCCCCCCACACACACATGCACACACACACACACCCCCACACACACATACACACACCATCATTACAAAAACAAAGAACCTTTTTTATCTGCAACTCCTATGCTCCCATTCCCCACCCCACCTCAACTTCTTTCTTTTTTTCTCTGTGCTAAGAATGTTCGCCCTGCGGAAGTCAGGCTGCTGATCTTGGAGAACATCCTTCTGAATCCAGCCTATGATGTTTACCTACTGGTGGGGACGTCCATTCACTACAAGGTTCAGAAGATCAGGCAGGGCAAGATTACAGGTACAGCTATGACTGAGAAATCATGTTAGATGCTTCTTTCTTTAAAAAAAAAAATCTGTTTTTTATGTGTATTGGTGTCTTGCTTGAATGTGGGGTTAGGGTGGCCTCTATGCACATGCATTACCTGAGGCGGCCAGAAGAGGGCAGTGGATCCCACTAGAACTGGAGTTAGCTACTATGGTAGTTAGACACCTGTGGGTACTGGGAACTGAACCTGGGTCCCCTGTGGAAGGAGCCAGTGTTTTTAACCACTGAGCTATCTTTCAGCCAGTTCCCTTTTTGTTACTGTGATAAAGTACGTGACACCTGAAGTTTACTGCTATAAAGTTTTCGTGTGTACAGACCAGTGGCTTTACATTCCTCTGGTGGCATTTGGTAGCCATCATCACCATCCATCTCCAGAACTTACTCATCTTCCCCAGCAGAACCAATGTCCTCATTAAACACCTCCCTGCCCCTTGCATCCAGTGCTCACAGACATTGTCTCATGAAGTTAACTGCTTTGCTGACCTCAGTTACATGGAGTCCTGTGTGCTCGTTCTGTGACTGGGCTGCCATTGACTGTACGCTCAAGATTAGTTGCTATCTACAGGGTGTCAGACCACATTTTCTCTGTCTTGGGGATAGTTGGCATGGCTCCATCTAGAGCAACGGCAGAGGTACTGGGAACAGCCTGCCGGCATTGGTTTACCAGGAGCAGAGCCCGCAGGTGGAATCTCCACCATTTTTTTTTTTTTTTTTAACTTCCAACACTGTCTTTCTGGGTGTTATCTTCATGTGTAGTCATTGGAACATCCTTTAACTTCCAAAGCTGGATTTAACTATTTTGTTTGAAAATTAGCATCCAACTTACATTAGCTGACATTTTCTTCTACAAATTTATGAAGTCTACAAATTGGGAATTTCACGGAGACTTTCACATTAAAGAAATCTGTGGCTGAGCAAGCTAGAGTGTCTCTGATCAGGCCCTCGGGGATGGAGCCGGCAGGTCATGAATATAGATGAACCTGGAGTAGAATACAGGTTCAAAGACAGCTGGGCTCCGGATCAAGGCCTTGTCTCAAATAGGAAAGTATGAAGATTCTTTGAAAGTGATCAAAGAGACAACTTCTGAGTCAGGAATTCTAAACTTGCGGGCGTTTCCCCAGCTTGAGTTTGTTGGCAAAGCCTGTTGTTGCCTGTTTGTATGACCTACACAAACCTAGTTATGTGCAGGAATGCCTTCCCTGCATTGTGTGCTCTGTATGTGTTCCTGTTCCTGCAGAGGGCAGAAGAGGACATTGGATTCCTTGGAACCATCCTTATGATGGTGGTGAGCTTCCATATAGGTGCTGGGGAGGAATCCACAAGTGTGTATGTGTGTGTGTGTGTGTGTGTGTGTGTGTGTGTCTGTCTGTCTGTCTGTCTGTCTGTCTGTCTGTCTGTGTGTCTGTGACTACATGGTGGGGGTTAGTGTAGTGTGGAGTATGGGTGTTTTTGTGCATGTTTTTCTATGTATCACTGAGTGCCTGGTCCCTATGGAGGCCAGAACAGGGTGTCAGAACCCTTGGAACTGGGGTTACAGATAGTTGCAAGCTACCATATGGGTGCTGATAATTGAAACTGGGTCTTTTGGAGGAGTGGCCAGTGGTCTTAACTACTGAGCAATCTCTCTAGCCCCTTCTAATTAACAAACAAGCAAACAAACATCAACAACAGAAACCACCAGCTTAGCCAGCAGAGCACCTCTGAGTTTCATCCCAGCCCAAGTCGTTCTTTGCATTCTAATGTACTCTTTCCACGAGGGCTGTCATGGCGGTGGCTGTTGCTGCTGGTGGTGGTGGAGAGGTGGGAGAGGTGGGGGAGGTGGGGAGGTAGTGGTGGTGGTGATGGTTGTTGTTGTTGTTGGTGGTGGTGGTGGTGGTGGTGGTGGTGGTGGTGGTGGTGTGTACAGATTCCTGGGAGCCCTGTTTCCTTATGCCTGCCCCTGTGTTCAGCACATTTATGGGATTTCTGATACTAGAAGAGTTTGAGGTTCTGTTGAAAGTTCTGACATTCTTTTCTCACAATTCCATGCTGATGCTGCTGCCTGTCACGTCGCTTACAATAGGAAGTTTTCTTGCACTTCAGGATCTGGTGTCTTGCTCTGTTTACCGTGTTGGCCTTGATCCTGAGTCCCATTGACTGTCAACCACCTCTTACTATTAGTGACTGTATTTTTTAAAAATTCTCATCTCCCCAGCTCGTCTCCACTGGGCCATTCACTCAGGTTCTGGAGTCTTCTGCTGTATATTGTAACCCAAGAGGTTCTCTCAGGTTTGTTCACGTGGCACCCAGGAACACCAGGCTGCTGCGATTCTCCAGTATCACATCCTGTAGAGGGTCCTCAAAACAGTAGCTGTGACCTGCCATTCCCCCGGGGAAGTCTACAGCTTTGTCATTGTCCTGGCTAGTGTTTTGTCAACGTGACAAAAGCTAGAGGAGCCTGGGAAGAGGGAACCTTAGTGGAGAAGACAAGGCCATCACACTGTCCTGTAGGCAAGTCTGTAGAGCACTTTCTTGATTAATGATTATGGTGGGAAGGCCCGGCCTTAGACAGTGCTATTCCTGAGCAGGTGGTCCTGGATGCTGTGAAAAAGCAGACTGAGTAAGCCATGAGAAGCAAGGCAGCAGGCAGCACTCCTCCATGTCTCTGCTCAGTTCCAACCTCCAGGTTCTTGCCTTGAGTTCCTGCCTGATGTTCTTATATTAGACTATAAGCTGTAAGTTGGTGGACTGGAGAAATGGCTTAGCAGTTAAGAACACTGGCTGCTTTTCCAGAGGTCCTGGGTTTGATTCCCAGTATCTATATGGTGGCTCACAACCATCTGTAACTCCATTTCTGGGTGATCTGACTACCTCTTCTGACCTTCGTGGACGCCAGGCGCTGCACTGGTGTGCTGATCTACATGCAGATACAACACCCAGACACAGTTAAAAGAAAGATTTAAAGCTATAAGTTGAAATAAATGCTTTCCTCTCCAAGTCGCTTTTGGTCATGGTGTTTATCACAGCTATAGAAACTCTGACTAAAACTCAGATAATGACCTTTTTTATTCTAAAAGGCAGGAGTGGGTACAAAGAGGGGAAGGATAAATCTGACACAAGTCCAAACACATTAGGGCCAGCACCGAGTCCTGCAGTTTAGCTCCAATGCCCCATGCGTGTGGCGGAGGTGTGACTCAGCTCTAGTGGATTCGGGCAGCCCTGCACCCGTGGCTTTCCCCTTTGTATCCTACCTAGTCTGTCTCTAGGGCTGGCTCTACTATTGCCCACAGCTTCCCCCTCCTAGCGTCTCCCACCATGGGGTCTCCATTACAACTCAGGCTGCATCCTCACGACTTCATTCATACATTGTCGTCTTTACAGCATTTCACTGAGTTTAGGCAGAAGTTCACATGATCCTTAACTCTTACATCTCTTACCTTCTACAAGTTTGCTAAACCAGCGTCACGGGGATGGCACCTTCACCTGTTGCTCAGGCAGTGACTAGACTGACTCGGCCTCAGCTGCCGTGGCTTCTGAGCACCTGGGCAGTAGAGCGTAGTGAAACAACTCATGGGAAAACACTTTGCTAGGGTGCACCCTGGCCACACAGCAGCATACCTGGAGGGCTCGTGCAAAGGTGCACTGTTGGGCCTCACCCCTAGAGGTCAGTGCAGCCGGTCACAGACATAGCTCTACACCTTCAGCCCCCCTCCCCCCATGAGAGGTTCCGTGTGGTGATAGTCTAGAGAGTGTACTCTGAGGACCCCTGATCCAGAAGCAAGTCGCTGGTGACTTTTCGGAGTACAAAGAGATGCTGAAGGTAGGCAAGTTGGCCTTATTTCATTCCAGGACAGGAAGTGGTACAATGAGGCAGCGACAGCGAATGAATGGCTGCTTAGGACATTCTAAGGGTGCAGGGGAGGGATGCTAGAGTGGTTAGGCTTGGGGGCAGGGGTGCTGGTCTGCTCCTAACTAGCTATAAAACCATATCTTAGTCTCTGTTTGACAAAATACTCAAGGCTGCTCCTGGATGTAAGACATTTTGGGGATCCAAAAGCACCAGCTGTTGTTCAGCCTGCCTGTTGTTTGCAGCTCCCTTGGCTGCTTTCCCTCAAGACAGGTAGAGCCTGGTGCGGCACCATGTGCAGCAGGAGGTAAGAGAGGAAGCCACAAGCCAGGCCTGCTCCTTTATAACCACCCACTCTTTCAGGAGCTAACTAGAGTTCCAGACCTAACTTCATTCCTTTCAAGGCCAGGCCCTAGTGACCTAACCAGTTTCCCCTAGGACACATTGTTTTGTTTTTAATTTCTAAATCTTTTCAAAAAATTAAGTTTTAAAAGTTCTGTATCTCTTTGTGAGTATATGCACGAGCGTGCAAGTACCTGCAGTAGCCATAGGCATCAGCTCCCCTGGAGCTAGAGTTGTGAGTTGTCCAAATGGGTGCTGAGTACTGAACTCAGGTCCTCTGCATTCTTAATCCCTAAGCCACCTCTCCAGCCCCCAATCGTCAATCCCTACCCTCTCTGTCTGGGTGTGTGAGCGTAGGGTATGCCTGCCACTGTCAGGGTGTGTGAGCATAGGGTATGCCTGCCTCTGTCAGGGTGTGTGAGCATAGGGTATGCCTGCCTGTGTCGGGGTGTGTGAGCGTAGGGTATGCCTGCCACTGTCAGGGTGTGTGAGCGTGGGGTATGCCTGCCACTGTTGGGGTGAGTGAGCGTAGGGTATGCCTGCCACTGGTCTGAGAACAACCTCAATGTTGGTCCCACTGTTCATTTATAACAAGGCCTCTTACTTACTGCTAAATACACCAGGCCAGCTGACATGCAAGCCTCTGGGGGTTCTCTATCTCCCATCTTGTCATTGGTATGCTGGGATTGCAAATGCATGCTACTGCTGCTAGCTTTGTGCTGGTGTTGGGTTTTGAACACCCTTTTGGACACCTTTGAACATCCTCCTCCTGACTCAGCGAGTGCTTTACACACTGAGCCATCCATGACATGTTTTCCAGTATATGAAATTTAGGTTCTTAAAGCCATGGAAATCATGGAAGACCATGAACTATCCTCTCACCTGACTTGCTCAGCCCTCTCTGAAATGGGGATGTCAGTAGTCCTTGTTCCCATGGTTGTTGAGAGATGAGATGAGGGAAATTGGTCATGAGATACCTAAGCAACCTAAGCTCCTATCCAGGAGCTGTCATTCAAACAAAAGTGCTGTGTTCTCTTCTCAGATGATAAAGATGGTGGTTTTTCGAGGACTGTGATTTCCGGGGGAATTGTTCTTTGTCATGGGTTCTTGTTGGCAAAGGCATTTTTACACAAAATAGACCCAGGGGGAGCACAGAGAGTGGTCAGGACAGGGGTCATTCTTTGCTGAGCATCGGAAAACCCATGGAAGCCCATCAGGTACAGCCCATCAGGTACAGCCTTTTTGGTAGTACAGTGAGCGCCCCACTGGGTCCAGATGTAGAGAAAAGATTGCTCACTCTGGGGGATAGTCAGATGCTCGCCAGTGCTAGCATTCTTCAAGCAGCTGTCTTGACAGCAGGCCCCACGAGTCAGGGCTGGAGATGGCTGTACTGGTATGCAGCATTTCACACCTTCACCTTCCCTGCCTTTCTTGTTTCTTTTCCATACAGAACTCTCAATGCCTTCCGATCAGTACGAGCTGCAGCTCCAGAACAGCATCCCAGATCCCCAGGGAGACCCTGCCCGTCCTGTGGCCGTCCTGACCCAGGACACATCAAGAGTCACTGCCATGCAGATGGGACAGAGCAACCTGGTCCTGGGCCACAGGAATATCCTCCGCTCAGGCACCGTGTCGTGCCGACTGCTTTGAAGCCAAGTTGTTTTTCTCCCTTAAAAGCCAGCCAGGACTAAAAATAGCCCTGTTTCCCCATCTGTCTGAAAATCAGAAAGAGCCTAAATAGCAACCCGCTGAGTGGAATTGCTCACCTCTGTGGATGACTCACAGAGACTCCCGGAGACGGGAGTCTGCGGCAGAGGCATACGTCACTCCAGGCCTCTGGAAGCTTCTCAGGAACCACAGTCCCCTGAGAGGGGGCCTGGCAGAAGCTGTGCGAATACTGGCACAGAGGTTGTTATGACCCAAGATTGATTGTATGCCCTGTGGTCCCGGGTGTTCCTTGCAGAGACTCTGCTTTGTAGGGTAGACGGACAGTACAGGGAGGGTCTTGACTCACCAACGTCTTTGCTGTAATTGGCGGAAGCTACAGTTCTTCACCCGCCTCTTAGGGCATATGGTATCTGCATGATGCTCAAACCATGCGCGTCAGGCAGAAACCCCAGCTGCTTTGCCTTTCGTACCTTATGTTTTATACCTTAATTAAGAATTCAGGTATCCGTATGCAAGGAGCTTCTAGGCTGCCCAACAGCACCATCTATGTGGTTGAAGCCGGGTACCTAGGTAAGTGTGCCCCCTGGGGTTTCCTAGACATTGATTGCTTGTGACTCCATCAGTTTGAGAGATCAAAACATAAAAGCGGGAGCTGAGCACTGTATGTCTTAGCTAATATGAGAAGGGCTCTGGGTTCAGTCCCTTGGACCAGTCAGTAAAAGCAAACCCACAAAACTGCACTGGCCACACCCTCTGCCCTGCTCATGGCCATCAGTCCTCAGCGCTGGCATCATGCAGACCTGAGTGCTCCTCTGGACCTGTCCGGGTTGGGGACCCTGTGCTTAGCTGAGTTACAGAGCACCTTTTGGTTGACATGACAGATGGCAGTACCTTGGCAGGGAAGAAAGCAGCATCAGGGGGAACCACCGGTAGCACTAAAGACCCTGAAGCCCAGGAGGATCTAGGAGCTTCAATGACTGCCAGTACTGAGATGTTTGGGACATGTGTGTCATGGGCGTCACCATGGTAGCATTTCCTGGAGTCTGAGGCAACTCACCTTGGAGCTCACTGCCAATGTTCAGTCTGGAGAGCAGTAGTCAGATGAGCAGCAAGACCCTTAAGATCCTCCTGTCAGGGAGCTTGTGAGCCTCTGGTGGTGAGGCACTCAGTTGACAAGCACCAACCCCCGTGTGTCCCAAGGACCCTTTGTGTCTCCGCAGCGTCCTTTGCCTGATCGTCCTGTTGTGAGACTTAGCTTCACAGTAGAGGTTGGTTCAAACAGGTAGCAACAGTATGGGAAGAGCAAACACCAGGGCAGAGGAAAGACTTCTGGAGGGTTCATGTGAGGCAGGTGCTGTGTGCGACTGATCTTTCTGTGGTGGGGAAGGCATCCTGGCAGAGCAAACATCTTAGCTGGAGTTATGGAGGTGAGAAAGCAAACAGCATCATGGGAATAGAAGGAGCTACTGTTGCATCGTGTGTGGGAATAGGGCGAGCGGGGTGCCCTCAGAGCACAGACCCAGACACATCTTGTCCAGAGCTCTCAGGTGCTTTAGTCTGGGATCCAAACCCTGTTCTAGCTTCAGACTAGACCTATCATCCCTGAGAGTTTAGACTTCCTGTGGCTACAGGTGAGACCCAGTGTCACCCAGGTGACATGTGCTTCAGCCTTAGAGTCTACACTGGTCTTGGCTGGACTTGTATGGCCTTGGGATATGTATTGGCCAATGAACAGACCAGCTGGGGATTCAGAGTCTTTAAATGAGCTTTGGCCTCAGCCTAGACCCACTGGAGCCTCAGACCTCCTGGGAAGTCGGAATCCTGACTGTCACAGCCTCAGAGCTTAAACCTATTGAGGGTCAGATTCTGATGAGCCCATGAGCGTTTAGAGTCCATTAGCATTTAGGTTATGTTCAGTGTTGGGTCTCAGGAATCAGAAACATCAGCTGTGGTTCTCTAGGTTGGGAATAATGGTAGTCATCAGGTTCTATAAGTCATATATTCCCCACAGCTAGGCCTTGTCCAGGAGGGGCCTGGTGAGCATTCTGGCCTTTTACATGGGTGGGTGTGTAGTGCTTAGCTTCAGCTTCTTTCTCAGCCTGCTGCCCTTGTGACTTCCTGTTCTAGGCTTCACAGTCCACCCTGGTGACAGGTGGGTGCTTGAGACTGGACATCTGTATGCAGTTACCATCGAAGTGTTTGATAGATCCAGCAACAAGGTCTACCCATCTGACGTGAGTGCCCTCTGGTATTCTGATGGGGAGGCCATGGGGGATTAAGAAAAGCCAAAGCCACAGGGTTCCCACGTAGGCAGACCGGAGCGTCCTGTGATACTCCTAGGGCTGTGGAGATAATGCAATGGGATCCCTGGAGTTCTTCGAGACGTTAGGCTATGAGTTGACATTACCCCTTACGCAGGGTTGGGGGTAGCCTCAGGCAGCAGGGCCCGGGGATAGTGTTGGTTGGGGCGGGGCAGGGAAGCTAAGAGTCCCTGAGGCTAAGAGTCTATTTTGCTTTGGAGAGTCAAGTGTCTGGGTGTGTTTGCTACCTTCCAGAAGCTCTCAAGTGATCAAGGCTACTGAGTTTAGCTTTTTGGCTCTGGAAAGGCATGGCAGATGAGTTGGGGAGTGGTGGCCATTCTTCTGTTCTTTAGGAGAATGTCCTAGCACCCTCACATAGATCACACAGTCACTTGCTGTGGTGTTAGAGATTTTAAAAGGAGGCCAGGCTCCTTTTTCCTTTGTAGAGGTCTTTCTATCCCCTATTGAACATTGACTAAGCCAGTTATTGTTTGAAGCCGGATTTCAGGGACTCAGTTCTCTTTTTATACTCTCCGGTTCCTTCTTGTAACTGTAGGACCTGGGAGAGTGACGGTAGTCTGTCAGCTGCCCTGAGTGTCACACACTCAGCTAGAACTGTGGTGCTGGGTCTTGGGGCTGCTGGTGTTCCATGGGGTGGAGTCAGAACACTGGGACCTCATTCCTTCTGCCTGCTTTGTTCAAGAGGCTTTTGGGCCACAAAGGCTGTCAGCCTGGCCTCACTGCCACCTTGGAACTCTCCCAGTCTCTTGATATCATACTCATCTTTTAGAAGCTCCCCTTATCTACCCTGCTTGCCTTTCCAGAACATCCGAATTGAAGCTGTGTTTCCTGCTGAGTTTTTTGAGGTTCTGTCGTCTTCCCAGAATGGGTCTTATCATCATGTCAGGGCTATCCAGAGTGGCCAGACAACCATCAGTGCAAGCCTCACCTCTGTGGTGGACCAGGTGAGCTGATCTCAATCAACCCTTTTCTGTGTCCTAGCTGGGCCCCCATGATCCAACTCTGAGGGTGGAAATGTCCGTTGGCAGGTACTTTGCCCCAGGACCCACCTGGGGCCACTGCTCTAATACCCGAGGAGACTGTCTTAGTTAGGGTTTATTGCTATGAAGAGACACCATGACCATGGCAACTCTTAAAAAGGAAAGTATTTGACTGTGCTGGCTTACATTTCAGAGGTTTAGTCCATTATCATCATGGTGGGAAGCATCCAGGTAGACACCGTGCTAGAGAAGGGGCCAAGAGTTCTACATCCAGATCCTCAGGCAACAGGAAGAGAGAGTGACAGTGGGCTTGGCTTCAGTATTTAAACACTTCCTCTAACAAAGCCACACCCACTCCAACAAGGCCACACCTCCTAATAGTGTCACTCCCCATGAACCTATGGGGGCCATTTTTATTCAAACCACCATAGAAACTTTCCCACTTGGGGCTTGAGCTCCAAGTGCCCTTGGCTGTCCAGCGCTTGTGGGTGTGAGGAAATCTTCCTGTTGCCACAGACTTCTTTTTCCACTGCCCTGCACCTGTTTCTATAAAAATGGTCTGCACATTTCAAGATTGAATACAGACTTTGTGTGGGGGATAGATAGCGTGGCAGCAGACCCACTGACACTCTATCTGTTGTGTCTCCTCGAGTCCTCCAGCCTTTGGTTTTGTCATGTGCTGAAAGTCCTCATCAGCCCTAGTCGGGAGCAGTATTTTACATTGTCAAGGGTGTTCCCCTCCTGCCTCATACAACCCCTCTAAACGTGTGAGAGGCAACATGTGGAGAAACAGATGGGACCTATGCTGCAGACAGTGGTTCCTCTGTCCAGACAGCAGGTGTCTCCATCAACCTGTACTGCTGCTCTGGGTTTTGGATAAGATACTTCAGGCCTCAGTTTCTTTATCTATGAAGTGGGAGCAGTGACATCCATCTTGTGAGGGATAACCAAGGAATTAAATAAGTAGAATTTACATGAGTGGCCATTAAAGATATAAAGTAAGCCTCCTCACCAAACCTGCTGTCTTTTCCATATTAGGAGCACCAAGCTATCTATCATGGCCTGGTCCTTAGAAAGGGGCAGTGTCTGGGTGATGGGATACCTAGTGATAATATGGTTACCATGGTGACAGCAGCAATCTCATCCTTGTAGGATGGAGGAGTCCATGTGCTTCAGGTACCTGTATGGAACCAGCAAGAAGTAGACATTCATATACCCATCACACTCTATCCCAGCATCCTGACATTTCCATGGCAACCAAAGACAGGAGCCTATCAATATACCATAAAGGTAGGTGAGATGCTGCCTCTGTGTGTTTTCTTTGGGAGATTTCCATGGGATGCTGGCTGGGGTTTTTTTGTTTTTTTGGTTTTTTTTTTAATTCTTTTGTATATATTTATTGAGACAGGATCAAAACTATGTAGTTCTAACTATGTTGGTTTAGAACAAACTCTCCTGCTAAGGAAACCTTCGGTGTGTTTTCTGGATTGATGACTGAGCCCTGGGCAGTGGTCCTGGGGTGCATAGGAAAACCACTGAGTGGGGCACAGTGACGAACTTCAATCACAGTGCTCAGGAGGCAGAGGCAGGCATAGCTCTGAGAGTTCAAGGCCAGTCTGGACTGTATATGAAGTTCCAAGACAGCCAGGCCTACAAACAAACAAACAGAAAGGAAGGAAAGGAAAAAGAAAAAGAGCAAGGTGAGCACTTGAGTCAGCAGCACCTCATGGCCTCTCATCAGCTCCCGCTTGCTGGTTCCTGCCCTGGCTCCTCCAGTGGTGGACGAGGCCTGAAAGTATAAGAAAAAACAGATCCTTTCTTCCCCACCTTGCTTTTGGTCCAGATGTTTATCACATCCCACAGAAAGTACACCAAGACAGCTAAAACACAGAAATAGGATACAGGTCTGAGTTCTGCTCAGCAGTAATTCTTCTAAAAGATTATTTTTAAAAGTAATACAAATACAATTATAGGAAAACCTGAATTCAAGAGGAAGTATCACCCTCCCTACAGTATGCTTATCATTAGTGCCCAGTGATACTTCAGTCCCACATGGTGCTGTCATCAGGGACTGTGCTCAGCTGGCTCAAGCTGACTACTGATCTAGAAAAAGAGGGCCTGTCATTCACTTTACCAAAGATGTTTAGGAGCAGGCAGAGCTGTGTGCTAGATGTGCTTGTGTGAGCCCCAGAGCAGAATTCTGCAGGGGGCTCCATGACCAGGGTGGTTTCTGCCCAGGTCTGAGCTCTGGTCATAGCTGTGTGTTTGTATTTCAGTCCCCAGGTCCCCAGAGTAGGAGATCTAGAATGGAGACGGGGGGGTGGAAAGTGAGAGAATGTCGGCTTGGGAGACATCTTTCCACAGGCAGGACTTGTCTGTGTGTGTAGGTGTGACTTCTGAATGTATGAGATGTGTGTGAATGCTATGCTAATGTATATTTTTGAGAGTGAGCCCAAGAGTGTGTGTGGTGGGTTTATGGTGTCGACGTAGGTTAGCGTGAATGTAGGTGTCAGATGTGACTGAGTGTAAGGAGACATGCGAATGGCGGGTGTGAACAGGTATATGAATGTGTGGAGTGGGAATTTGTGAGCAGGCCAGTGCATGCATGCATGCGAGCGTGTGTGTGTGTGTGTGTGTGTGTGTGTGTGTGTGTGTGTGTGTGTGTGTGTGGCAGCTAATACCTGGGTGTGAATAGATCAGCATGTTTCTGTGATAATGAGCGAATGAGAGAAAGAGCAAAACACTTGCCCCAACCCTGTACATCTGCAGGCAGGGAGGGGCAGAGGGCTGACTGGTCCCATGATCATTTTCTTCCTAGGCCCATGGGGGCAGTGGGAACTTCACCTGGTCTTCCTCGAGCTACATGGTTGCCACGGTTACTGTCAAGGGCGTCATGACCACAGGCGGTGACACTGGCCTCAGTGTGATCCGGGCACATGATGTTCAGAACCCTCTCCATTTTGGTGAGATGAAGGTAAGAGGGTAGCGGGACATCCCGTGGAGAGGCTCAGGACAGAGGTCCCAGCTCCCCCTCTCACCTCGCCCTCAGGCAGTGATCAGAGGTCTTATTCCTCTGCCCAGTGGTTGTGCTGTGTTGGGGATGGATGGGTCCATCCCAGCTCTGATCTCAAGGAGTCAGCCCCCATAACAAGGGTGGATAGAATACAGCACACAAACAGTGGCTGGCATAGCCAGAAGAGCCCACACAACAGCCAGAGGACATGAGTGATCACAGACAACAGCAGGACGTTTTCCACAGAGGAGTCAGAGGAGGGCTTCCTGGCTCCTCGCCCTTGCTCTGTTACAGTGCAGGTCCAGGTGACCTGTTACTGGCATTTGATCCTGACTGACTGAGAGCCCCAGTTGCTGTCAGGCAGGGTGGTTGCTCACTACATCTGTGCGCCCCTTCTTATCTCGAGTCTCATGGTGTGTCCAGTGCAGCCTCCTCTTACATTAAAGGGGCGTGGGTTTTCAGTGGGATCCACACACGTATGTTCAACATAGGTTCGTCCTCAGTTACAGGCGAATCTACCGGGCCTGACAGAGGAAGTGCAACTACCCAATATTGGGATCGGTTCTGAGTCCTTTGCCTCAATCCCTTCCTCCTCTGTAACTGACACCAGAGACAGTCCTCAGGAGGCAGCCGGTACCACAGTTAAAACTGACTGCATGGCTACATGGAGTATGATGGGTAGTTCCTGGTGCTTCACTGCCAGTCAGGAGAGGGAGGCTGGGATAGCCTTTCTGACTGGGAGGAGAGGACTGGGAGAGAATCCCTGCTGCAACCCCCCACCACCCACCCAGGCACTGGCCCAGCGCTTCTCCTTGTCCCACCCACTACAGTACTTAGTAAATACTAGCAGCCCAGAGAGCTTTCCTTCTGTGGAGCCTGATGGGCCTGAGCCTCCTCTCTTTCTCTAGGTGTATGTGATTGAGCCCAGCAGCATGGAGTTTGCCCCGTGCCAGGTGGAGGCTCGAGTGGGTCACACCCTGGAGCTGCCCCTGACAATCAGTGGCCTCATGCCCGGTGGGAGCAGCGAGGTGGTCACCCTGAGCGACTGCTCCCATTTTGACCTGGTGGTGGAGGTGGAGAACCAGGGTGTGTTCCAGCCATTGCCAGGTAAACCAGTAGCAGAATTGGGGCCCAGGTGGTGTGGGTTATCTGTGGGCACCAGAGGGGCCACAACATGAAGAATGGCCTTTGCCTTGTGTTCTCGTCCATTCTGAATCCTGCCTGATGTGTTTGATGCCTTTGTGGATCCGTCTTTATGATCTTTTTCTCTTATGTGTCTGCAAAGTGTCTCTTCCATGCCTGAATGGAGTCTCCGGCCCACATTTATATTTTAATTCATGAAATGCAACAGTTGCTCGCACTAGAATATATACATGGGGTTTTGATTAGTTCAGTCATAATGCCTGTGGCAGACCCAGGCCACCCTGAGTACATTTTTCTCAGCCTCCTGTCTTGGGGTAGTATTATTGCTAGTGACCGTGGCAGTGTCAGCTTGCATGTGTGGAGCTGGAGTTTGCCTGGTTTAGACTGAGCCTATAACAGGAGGAGCTGCTGGTGGACCGTGTGCCCAGTGAAGACACAGGGGCAGCTTAGTTGTTTATGGCTGCATGTGGTCTGTGCAGGGATGGGGCACAGACCTGCAGCTCTAGTTTCTATGAACTCACAGAAGTGGCTCCAGGGAGGGTGGGAATTTGCAGCTTACAAAATATGCGAAGGAGCAGGCTGTGGACAAGAATGAGGACAGCATTCAGTGAGTGGATGTGCCCATGCCGTGACCCATGGTAGGTAGTTCTGGCAGGGATTGTCTCATGGTTAGCCTAGAATGTCAGGACCTGTTCCATCATTGAGGGCTCAAGCCTAGAGGTTGGGAGCCATTGGAGATGTTTGAGCAGAGAGCGATGGAGTCTCTAGCAGCACAGATGCTTTCCAGGTGGCTGTGTGTACCCTGTGGTTGTGAAGACATCCAGAGCTACACAGAGGAAAAGGACATCTCTAGGAAGTGCCCCACTAAAACCACTAGCTGGTGGCCTTAGAAAATCTAATGTTCCGCATGTTAGCTATTGTGGGTGGAAGAAGAGGCATTTTGAGGGAGAGGGACCACTAGCAGCCAGAGATGGTCTTTTGCATGTACTAGTCCCATGTCCATCTTACAGAGCGACTGTAGGGTGCTATTCAGCCTTTGGGGGAAACCCAGGGCTTGTAATGCAACATCCTCAAGACTGATAGGCCGCTTCACTTACTGGCATGATGTTCAATCTCTCTGAGCCTTCTTTTCTCCATGGGTCATGGGAAATGGGTACAAGAGGCCCTACCTCCTGAGAGGACTACACGTGGACATCCCTCTGAACATCTGGAGGATTTTTCAAGGAATCTAGGTTCTGAAGACAGCAGCCAAAACAAATCCTGTGTGGTCAAAATTTCCCTTAGAAAATGCTGGAATCTCTCTCAGTGAACAGTGTTGGATGGGAATCTCTGGGACTTGGCAGGTTGGGGCAGTGAATGTCTAATATGTGTGAGGGCCATCCTGGGGCACACATGACCCATGGAGCAGATAAATTGGTAGAGTCAGCTTCTCCAGGCCAGGGTACATAGCAGGACTCTGAGGAAGGGACTGTATCAGGTTCCATTGGGCAAAATTAACTATGGACTGGGGCAAGTGTTTGCAGACCATTTCTCAGTAAGGGTTAAGGTCTGGAATACGTGGAGAACTTCTGTGTGTCAACAATAAAACAGAAGTTATTCAATAATGCACAAAGGACATGAGCAGATATCTCTGTGAATGCTGCATGCAGTAGGCACTGACGTAGGAAATAATGTCCACTCTCATCAGTTACCACAGAAATTCAGAGCAAAACTACCAGGAAAGGGCTGGAGAGATGGCTCAGTGGTTAAGAGCACGGGCTGCTCTTCCAGAGGACCCACATCAGGCACCTCACCACTGCCTGCAACTCTAGTTTTAGGGATCCGACACCCTCTTCTGGCCTCCACGGGCATCACGTGCATGCACTCACATTACACACACATAGTTAAAAATAAATCTCAAAGAAGAAACACACTGAAAAGTACACCCACTGGGGCGGCTTCTATCACAGCACCAGAAAGCATTAGGATGTAAGGAAACGAGCTTGCATGCACCACTGGAGGATGTTAATTCCAGCCACTGTGGTGGGTTCTCAAAACTTAAAGCCGTGTAACTCAGGAAGTCCCATTCCTAGAATAGACCTAAGGTTATTGAAAGTACAAATGTGAAGACATCTTTGCCAGCCTATAGCAGCTTTATCCACATGGGCAGTTAGCTCAGCAGAGGAGTGAGCACGGGCATGCTCAGCTCTGAGGAGGAAGTTCTGTTGTGGTGCCTCACTGAGCAGTCTTGAGGACATTGCGCCAGGAGAGCTAAGCCAGTCACATGAGAATACGTGCTAACCTGGTTCTACATAGGTCGTAGGTGAGCTGCTTATAGTAGGCAAGCTCATACAGACAGGGAAAAATGACTGCCATTCACACTGGACATTTCAGTTTTGCAAGTCAAAGGGCCTGAGTGGCAGCTGGTGGTGGGATCTGAACAACCCTGTGGCCTGTCACTGTATGTAAGAGAGTTGAGGTGGGATTATCATCATCATCACCACCACCACCATCATCACCACCACCACCATCACCACCACCACCACCATCATCACCATCACCACCACCACCACCACCACCCATCAGCATCACCACCACCACCACCACCACCATCATCACCACCACCATCACCACCACCACCACCACCATCATCATCACCCACCACCACCACCCACCATCATCACTCACCACCACCACCACACCACCACCACCACCACCACCACCACCACCATCACCACCATCATCACCATCATCAACCAGGTTCCACTATTAATCTCTGACCATCCTGGAAGTCACTGTGGAGCCAGTCGGCCTTGAACTCAAGACATATGCCTGCTGCCTCTGCCTCTGCCTCTAGAGTGCAGGGATTAAAGGCCTGCACCACCACGACTGCACCCTCCCCACTTTTGAGATGAGAAGTTTCTATGTTGTGTGCTTCACCATAATTCAGATTTGTTCTAGTTAGGTTTTCTGTTGCTGTGTTAAAACGCCATGACCAAAAGCAGCTTTGGGGAAGGATTTATTTAGCTTATAGTTTACAGTCCATCACTGAGGGAAGCCAGGGGAGGAACCTGGAGGCAGGAACTGAAGAAGAGATCGTGCTGCTCACTGGCTTGCTCAGCCTGCTTTCTTATACAGTCCTGGACCACTTGCTCAGAGGTGGTACCGCTCACAGAGGGCCAGGCCCTCTTACATCAATAATTAGCCAAGGAAGTACCCCACAGACTTGCTCAACTTGCTCAACTTGCCTACGGCAGACCTGATGGAGCAGTTCCTTAACTGAGTTTCCTTCTTCCCAGAGTAACTCATTTGGATCAAGCTGACAAACACAGACCAGCACGACATTAGTACATTTCTTGCTAACATAATTAAAATTGGGTGGAAAGGATGGCACAGATGAAAAGCAGCTGGTAGCAGGGTAGACTGGGAGAGATTCACTGCACACATGCCTGCCTGCACACATGCCTGACACATGCGTACCTGCATACATGCCTGCCTTGCACACATGCCTGCCTGCATATATGCATACCTGCATATATGCATACCTGCACACATGCCTGCCGGCACACATGCCTGACACATGCATACCTGCACACATGCCTGCCTGCACACATGCATACCTGCACACATGCATACCTGCATACATGCTTACCTGTACACTTGCATGCCTGCACACATGCCTGACACATGCATGCCTTGCACACATGCTTACCTGCACACTTGCATGCCTGCACACATGCCTCACACATGTCTACCTGCATACATGCCTACCTATACACATGCATGCCTGCCACTGGTCCCCTTCCTCTGGTCACAGCCAGCAGAAATGCTGGAGTTCTTTGATGTTGTGTAGCACAGCCCAGACTGGAACCTGTAATGTTCATGCTGGCATGAAGAAGTCGTGCTGTGCATTCCCACACAGCAGAACAGCAAGCAGAAATGTGGATAAAGGCTGCCCGACCATGAAGACTCTGGACTTTGGGGAGACAGGCAGACCAGCACAGCCCACGCTCCCAACCCCTCTTTATTTAAGACTGTTCTGATGGAAATGGGGAGGAGTTAGACCAAAGGGGAGGCCTCTAGGGGAGTCTGGACTGCTGGTAAGCTCTCTCTTGAGCTGGATCCTGGACACAGTACCTTGAGTACATGGGGGAGATAGGAAGCCATTGCCAGTTGTATGTGTACCAGATCTGTGTATTATACAGGAATCATACATTGCTTTTGTTTAATTATGTTTTGTGGTGCTGGGAATGGAACTCAGAGCCGTTTGTGCTAGGCAACCGTTTTACCATTGAGCTGCAACTCTAGCCTTTGGAAAATTTAAATGATAACAAGTTGTATATGAAGACCGGAGTGAAAAGGGCCCTTGGCCTGCTGTGCCTTCCCCTTGAAGAACGAGTTCATGTTAACATGCGATTTTCTTTGTGCAGGGAGGCTGCCGCCAGGGCCTGAGCACTGCAGTGGAGTCAAAGTGAGAGCTGATGCCCAGGGGTCCACCACCCTCCTTGTCAGCTACACACATGGCCATGTGCACTTGGGTGCAAAGATCACTCTTGCTGCCTACCTGCCCCTCAAGGTGAGTCGTGCCTGCCCTTTCTTCATTTGCCCTGTCTGTCCCCCACCTTCTCCTTAGTGTTCCTGGAGGTTAGATGGTGACCTCTCTCCATAGATCCTGTCCCTTTTTTTTTTCCTCCAAATTGACAGCAAGCTAGGGTCATGTGGGAAGAAGGAACCCCAGTTGAGAAAATGTCCCCATCAAATTTATTTGTTTACAAGTCAAGGTGGTGTTTTGAGTAATGGCTTTAAACTCATAGAAACGCACCTGCCTCTGCCCCGCCTCTTGAATGCTGGAATTAAACTGCACCACCGTACCCTGCACTCTAGTGAACTCCCTGCTCCAGTGAGGACCTAATTCTTCCCAAAGCCCCTAACTCATGGACATCAAGCACAGGAGACTGAATTTCAAAGAGGACACATTGCTTGCCTGGCAGCCCACTCAAGTGGGGTGGGGACCTGACCCAGCGTTGCCTGGCCACTTCCTCCCAGAGCAATGTTAAGCCTTCCCCTTCTTTCTTCAGGCTGTGGATCCCTCTTCTGTTGCTGTGGTAACCCTGGGATCCTCAAAGGAGATGCTGTTTGAAGGAGGCCCCAGGCCATGGGTCCTGGAACCTTCCAAATTCTTTCGGAATGTCACTTCTGAAGACATGGGCAGCATCAGTCTCTCTCTCTTGGGTCCTCCAGCTTCCCGGAATTACCAACAGCACCGGGTCCTTGTGACCTGCCAGGCCCTGGGTGAGCAGGTGAGTGGACAGCCACCCTCACTCCCACCTTGCTTATTGGGAGAGATAGAAAAATCTACTCTGTCCTCAGAGAGCTATGAGAATGTTGTTCCTTATATCCAAGGACAAAGGAGTCCAAGGCTCAGAGAAGTGGCCTGCTGGCTGTTGGCGTCCCCAGTACATATTGGTTTTCTTAAAATCAGCCTGTCAGAGTGGCCTCCTCTTTCCCAGGGCTATAGTATCCCCCATCTCCTGCTACAAAGTAGGGGTAGAGGTTTGAGATCAGGAGTCACAAAGCCCCATGTTTCAGGGCCAGGCAGCTGTCAAAATGATCGTGACCCTGGACCTGCTTGTTCTTTCAGGGTTCGGGGGGATGTGCCAATACCTGTATGTGTAAACTTTTTGGTTGTTTTGAGATAGGGTTTCCCTATGTAGCTGAGGGTGGCTTGAATGGAACTCACTTTATCATTTTGTAGCATAGGCTGACCTTGAACTCACTTCGCCTCAGCCTGCCAAGTAAGTGCTGAGATCACAGGCGTAAGTGAATGTGCCCAGCATCAATGTTTGTAGAGTTTGGTTTTGTTTTTGGTTTTAGTGCTAAAAACTAAAAACACTGGAAGGTTAAAAGGACTGAGCCAAGCGAGTCATATCCTGAGTTCCCTGTGGCTGGACATAGTGCCCTTTTCCTCAGGCCAAGTCTGTGGGCCTTCTGGCTTCTGGTGGATCTGTTTCTGAGAGTCCCCAAACAGGAATAGAAAGCAGGCAGAACCATGAACTGAAAAGTATGTGAAGTCAGTTGAAGGTGCACACGTACACCCTGTCAGAGCCCTCTGACATCAGCAATCCAGAGCAGGCTGCCGTGACCGAGAGAGTGCATGGAGAAAGGCCCCACTAGAGGTGCTAGTAGAAGTAGAGGACAATATTAAGAAAAAGAAAAGCTGAGGCTGGAGAAATGGCTCAGCGGTTAGGAGCACTGGCTGCTCCCCTAGAGGACCCAGGTTCAGTTCCCAGCACCCACGTAGCAGCTCACAACTGTTGCAACTCCAGTTTCAGGAGATCCAGGCATGATACGAGATGTTCGATTGCACACACACATACATGCAGGCAAAGTACCCATACACACATAAAATAAAACAAATAAATCTTTTTTAAAAAGGAACAAGAAATAATGCATACTACCAAATAAATAAATGGGACTAAGAGTAGCAGTGAGTTATTTTGGCTTGTCTGAGTCATTGGAGTTCCTGCCTTGGCCTGTAGAAGTTAGACTCTAGGCTAGGTCTCATCTAAGGCCTTCCTGCCTGTGGTATCATGGGCAGCCAGAGCCAGCTGAAAGTCAGGAGGTGCCTCCCTCCTCCCACTTCAAAGCAGACTGTTCTGTCCTCACCGTTGTTTGTCACTGAGGAGGCTGGGGATGCTCGCTCCCTCATGTGCAGCTGTTAGCTGTATTGCATATAAAACCAGAGGCTGCACTTGACTTCAGAGGCCCCACTCTAGCCACAAGCGGGGCTTTCTGACAGCTCCTCCCCTGTCCTGTGCACTGTTGTGTATCACATGCAGGTGGCCAGTGTGGCCTTTCTCCTCTAGCTCCAAGGAGCAAGTGGGCATGGAGTCGGCTAGTTCCACCCGTGGCTCTGGCCTCTCCACTGGGCTTTGTCCTGCACAGTCCCTATTGTGACTTTCACAGTTAAGATCTCTTAACCTTCAGTGTGCAGATTCCTACATCTGTGGGTGTGAAGTTAGCACAGATTCCTCTCTCATACGTCCAGGGCATAGATTCAACTAAGGGACTTTCCCGATGTCCTGGGGAACCACAAGGCATCTCCTGATCTGCCTCTCCTCTGAGATGTTTGCAGATGGTACCTGGGGTGTAGGCATCATCCCCATCCTGCAGAAGTTAAGTCTCAGTGCAGAGAGGAGGGACTACGCTCAGGTGTCTGACTGCTCCTCCTGTTCCTTTAGGTCATCGCTCTGTCCGTGGGGAACCGGCCCAGCCTCTCTAACCCCTTCCCTGCTGTGGAGCCCACTGTGGTGAAATCCGTCTGCGCCCCACCGTCCAGGCTTACTCTCATGCCTGTCTATGCCCTCCCGCAGCTCGACCTCTCTTGTCCATTGCTGCAGCAGAATAAGCAGGTGGTGAGTATGGCTACCCTTGGGGGCGAGGAGACATTACATCGCCTGCTGGATCGACAAGAGAACCTCAGCTCCCTGCACCCATGGTCTGAGTGTTCTAAGAGCTGGGACTCCATATGCAGGCACCTGAATCTCAACAGCCAGAGCTGTGTGGTGTGTTTCCATTTGCACCTAGCCTGAGGGAAACCAGGGCCTGCAGAGGTGGGAGACTTCCCAAAGTTGTGTAGTTGGTCCCGGCTTACAGAGAGACATACTTAACTTCTGGTTTTCTATGTTACAGGGGTGGGAAGGTGACAGGCACTTGTTAAAAGCCAGTTTGGTGTTTTGGTCTTTTCCCAGGCTAGTAATAGGCAGTTCATCTTCCCTTAAAGTTGTGCCCAGTGGAACCAGTCAGAACCACAGTCAGCGTCAACACTACAGGGGAAAGTGATGCCCTGTGGAGATCTGCAATCCATATGTATAGCTCATGGACGCTCAGTCCCATGTCAGAGTACCTTCTTTGTGTACTGTCAGCTGTTGTCAGAGTCTGCATGGCAGAGCACGTGTGGTTCAGGCTGGCTGAGGGGGTGGGGCACAACGGGCTGTGGTGTGTTAACTCATGATGGGCTCATTGGGGTGTGACCTCATCCTAAGTCCAGGAGCTTCTTCTGTAGTGGCCAAGCAAGACACAACCCCTCAGGCCCCACTGCTTCTGATTCCAGACTCACTGTTGCCCTCTGCTGGGCATATGAGGATCTTGTGGAGTCCTAGTGGAGTGTCCTGTGGTTTCAGCTGTTCAAGCAGGGTGTTGTCATTGTGTGTAGTCAGAGTAGGATTGGAGCTGTGAGGAGAGGGGACACCAGCATTGCATTGTCACAGGACAGGGCATTTCAAAGTGTCAAGAGGGGAAGGAAAGTCCCTGGTGCCTTCCACTAGCTGCAATGGGGGTAACACCTACAGGTTGGCTTCTCCAGAAGCTGGGGCCAGTCTGATCCTCAGCTCTGGAGCCCCAGAGCCCAGGGCCCTGAGTGTATCTAGCTCAGGGATGTGGGAGAACGTAGCCTCAGCCCTGCATGGAGGAAGCCATGGTTTCCTCATCCCTCCAGCACATACTTCTCCAGGACATCCCTCAGGTCCTTCAGCCAGGTTCTGGAGCAACAGTGTTGAGGAGGGTGGGAGACGAGAGGGCCACTGCGGGAGTGCTGTGGAGAATATAGCTGCCAGGGAGGCAGGAGGGCCATAGAGGGCTGGGAGGAAGTGGTGGACAAGGAGATGACAGCCTAGTGCAGCTAAGGGAAAGGCCCAGGGAGGTCAGACAGCAAGAGCAACAACAGCTCTGAAGTCAGCCGTGGTCTGTGGTTTCCCTCCTGTGCACGTGGTTGCTAGGCCAGTTCTGTGTGCTTAGAGCCTCCACCTCGTAGCCTCATCTCCCCCATCACCATGACCGTCTTTGAGGTGGGCAGAGTTGAAATGCAGAACCAACTTTACCCATCTCCAAAACCAGCAATTCCTCCTAGGGTCTGTGTTTTCTCGAAGCCATCTCAGAGTAGTTACTGCTCAGCTCTCTGCACCCAGGCCTCCTGTACATCCGAATGAACTTTCTGATGCAGGTGGGGCAGGTGCTGTGAGAGCTGGGTCCCTGGTAGGTGAAGGACCGCTTTGCCTTTGATCCACACCCACCTGTTAGAAGCTTGGTTAGGAGAGCTGTACCGCTGCTGTACCGCTGTAATGCCTGGGCCTTGAGGACCAGCCTTCACCTCTCCTGTTGGAGTCAAGTACAGTTGTTTCTCCTGCGGCTCTGGTGTGGATCTGTGCAGTGGTTCTGCCTTCCAGCCCTTACTCCACAGACCCTCACTTACCTCCTTCACTGGTGTCACTTGGGCCAGTAAGGGTGGTTTACAGTAAGAGGGTCAGCTTCTGTACACTCACCACTAAGCCTACAGGGACCCTTTTCTCCCTCTCATCAGGAAATGGGGAGTGTGGTGGTGGTAGGGTTACAGACTCAGAGCCTGCAGGTGGCTTAGCCCCAGTGTCTGCTGCAGAATGAATGACCGTCTTTTAATTTTCTCTTTTTGGCCTGGGATTGGGGTGCTCAGGAAAAGACTTCTTTATCTTAATTCGGAGGCTTGACGAGATGGAACTGTACTTGCTACCTGCTTCAAGCCTTTGTTGACATATTATTGCACATGTATGGCATTCACTGTGATTAATACATATATCTGTGAGCTATCAAATCAGTCTGAGCAGCCCTCCCTCCCGAATGATGCTTTCATTGTATGGGGAAGCTTCAAAGTGTTCCCTTGCCATTCTTTATGTAATCTATTATTCTGATATCTAGTTGCCCCCCCGCCCGTGCTGCAGAACCCCAGAGCTTACTGCTCCCCGTGTTCAGCGCTACATCCCATCCTTCTGCCCCTCCCCTCTCTTCTCAGCCTCCAATGACTCCCTCCTGCTCTCCTCTGCTTCTATGAGATCATTTTAGCTACCACACATGCGTGAGTCTACATCACCTGTCATTTTCTCTCTGTCTCTGTCTTTCTTTCTGTCTCTGTCTTTCTGTCTCTCTCTCTACCTGGTTTGTCTGCATGTTTTACCGTTTAGTTCACATCTGTTTTGTGTAATTGTCCTTGGTAGAGGGAACAGCATTGTGCTAAGTTTGGATTCTCAGGAAACATCTGCCTGCTGGGCTCCCTGCCAGAGGCAAGCAGCAAAAGTCAGTGAAGAAGTTTCACCATGATTCTAGCTTGAAAGATCATCGGCTTGTGTTCAAGTCCCACCTGCTGTGGGAGCCAACCATTGATGGTGACAGAGGCCAATGATGGGTTATGTGACTGGATATAGAGTCCAGAGAGTAGCCATGATATATTCTGCCTTCTCTGCTTAAACCTGCTTGTGGCTTACAGTTGGGCTCAGTGCAATGCCAAGTACCTTCTGTGGCCTGTGGAACCTGGGTCTCTGGTCCCTAGCTGTTCTTACCTCTGACTCTGTGCCATTTGTGCTTGAATTCATTGTCATTCCCCCTACCTGCTATCAGTGCTTGGGGCTTGAATAGGCTGAGCCCTGGGGCTTATAACTTCCCCTTCCTGGTCCCAGGCCTTTCTGCTGCCCCTGCTCCAGCCCCTCATTTCTTTATCCAGGTTCTCCTTTGTCTTTGGCTTCAATTAAAGGGGTAGCTGCCCCAGCATACCTGACCCCTCCTCCCAGTCCTCTCACTCCCAGGTTCCCACAGTGACCTATCACTATAGAAATTTGCTTGCCTAGTTCAGTCTCTGCCAGTCACCAGAACAGAGCCTGGCTCCTGCCAAAAGCTCAGCCAACAACCGTGGGTAAGAGAGCAGCAAACCAGGAGTACACTGTCCCTGAGTCCCTGAGAGGCACCCTCATGTAGACTTAGGGACACTAAGACGGCAAGAGCATGGGGAGTGGGTGTTAACCCGGAGAGCATCAGCCTTCACGTTGAGCAGTCTGTGCTGCTGAGCTGCAGCAGGACGAAAACCAGATCACACATAGATGTGTCTTCCTGTCTTTGAGCACAGGTGAGTTACTCAGCGAGGGGTTCCTGGTCTGTCCGCAGCCAGATTGGGTTAGTCCAGAGCTGCCTTGGACTGAAAGGTAACGGCTTGAGTATGGAGCTTGACTCTGAATAGACTACGTGTTGTTGGTGTCAGCAAGAAGTAATGGGCCTTGGACACAGAACTGCCATGTGATCCATCAGTCCTTGTGTTCCCGAGCCATGAGCTGGCCATTCAGGCGTGGCCCCTGCGATTTATGGTCCCATTAGGGGACCTTGAAGAAGATATATCCCCAAGGTGCATCTAGGTGCAGTATCAATTTAGTTTTATAGCTCTCCAAATCTAGAGGCCACCTAGGAGGCATTTGCAGAGTAAATTATCGGCAAGGTGAAACACCAGAATGGAGTCAGCCAGCGGGAATGATTGACTGCAGTCAGACCAGGTCAGGTCCAGGTCTCCCAGGCAGGTCAACCAGTGTTCCTTTTACCAATCTTGGGTGCTGCTGTGTATTGGGGGCTCATCAGTCCAGGACTGAGTTGAGCTGGTGCCTAAGGAGAAAACAATGTCGCAGGAAGTCCTTGGAGAATCTGGCCTGCTGTGTTCTACTCTAAGCCTGTGAGAGTGAGCAAGTTCTGGAAAGAGTCTCGGCCACAGCGTTTTGTTTTGTAAAGTGGGAAAGTTCCAGTTTGCCTGCAGGCATGCGTGCACAAACCTGATGCCTTTCCCAGGAAAGCACTGATTTTCTACCGGAAGCTGGGAGGAAGGGTGAGATGTCTGGGGAAAGAGCTCTGCAATCCTTGTCCACACTCACAGCTCCCCTGCTTGTGCCCTGTCCAGTTAAAACTCTTGGTGTGCCCAGTCGAAGAGCCAAGTTACTGACATGAAGGAGTGCTTTTTAAATTGCAGCATGCTTAGTCATGTCTGGAACCAGGAGAGCTACAAGCAATTGGAGAGGGATCCTGGAGGGAGGCAGGGAGCTTGGTGCAGCATCTATCAGGATGGCCATGCCACAGTAACAGTCCCCACCCCCATAGCCACACATCTCAACTGGGCAATGTAAACTCAGCTCTTATCTACATGGTCTCGAGGTATCCACCAGTAGGAGCCATTATGCAGAACGTTTGTGCATAGACCTCAGACGGTCTCAGAGGGTAATTCTATAGGAATACCACAAATCACTTGTCACATCTCACCAGACTTAGTGATGGTTACCCTAAGGTGACAGAGGATAGGTAGTCCTTCCTTCTGGGCTGTGCCTGAATGGATTAGACCAGCTGTAAGCTATGCTAGAGCCTGCCCCATTTTGCTATTTCAGTGTGAATTATAGTATGAATTTGTCTCTCCAAAACCACAATACAGGATTCATATTTAAAATAAGGTCCTGGGGCTTGAGATAGGGGTCAGTGGTTATGAGTACTGTACTTGGGTCTGTTCTCAGGACCCACATGATGGTTCATAACCATCCTGCCCTCTTCTGTCCTCTGCAGGCATGAGGCTTATGCATGTGTATGTAGGGAAAACAGTCAAACAAACAAATAACAAAAAGTCCCAGCAGATGGTTCTGGTCCCTGCCCTGACCAGAGTGGCCAAAGATGGAAACCTTTGTGTTTCCTGAACAGGAAGAGCTGGAACCAAGGGTCAGTCCAGATTTAGGGAGATACTCCTGCCTCTCCTTGGCTGCCTCTCCTTGGCATGCACCCTGTGTCATTTTGTTAGGGAAAAGGGGAGTCCCTAGCGCCTGTGGAGAAAAATGAGCCAGTTTGGACAGGACTTTTGTCACTGAGTTGTGGCATTCCTGAATGTCGGTATGACTCATCTCTGCCCCTTCATCAGGGCTATCTGAGCCTATGAGGGAAACTCCGGGCTCCATGGCATACCTGTGGCAGACAGTAGTGCCAGAGTCCAGGTGTAGCCACAGCATCTGTTCATTGTTTCCTTTAGGTTCCAGTATCCAGTCACCGCAATCCCCTGTTAGACCTGGGTGCCTATGACCAACAAGGCCGGCGATTCGATAACTTCAGCTCTCTGAGCATCCAGTGGGAGTCCTTTCGGCCACTGCTGGCCAGCATTGAGGTTGACCAGCCCATGCAGCTGGTATCCCAGGATGATGGGAATGGCCAAAAGAAACTACATGGTAAGCCAGGTCTTTAGCTAAGACCTGGAGCTGGAGGAGATGTGGGAAGCCATAGATACCCAGCTGGCTACTGTTCCTGTTTTTGCTTGTTTTTTCTTTTTTGGAGATAAGGTCTTCTTCCTATGCAGTCAAGCTGGCCTCAAACCGGTCTTCCTGCCTCTTGAGTGCTCAGATTTCACACCTGCGCCAGTGCACCCAGCTTCACTGTGTTTTAAGCCCATTTAGACATGTGCAGTAGGAACCAGGGACTCAGGACCCAAAGCAGTCAGATCTGTCTCAGGTCCCTTGGCCAAGGTAACCAAGGGACCCGTGACTGATACTTGTTTCCCGCCTGTGCCCTCAGGTTTGCAGACAGTTTCGGTTCACGAGGCATCAGGAACCACAGCCATCTCTGCCACGGCGACTGGCTACCAGCAGTCCCACCTGAGTGCAGCCGGAGTGAAGCAGCTGGTATCTCCCAGAGGACACAGTGGGTGGGACCATGGGCAAGAGCAGGACGTCTCCTGGTTTTGTGTAGATTCTGCCTGGACCTCCTTTGCTGGAGATCACTACCTGCTTGATTTTTCCCTGCTCCCCAGCATCTCTCGAGGGCTTCAATGTGCTGCTTGGCAGGGGCTGGGATGGGGTGGGGGAGAGCAATGGGTACATTTGAGGAATTAGAAGGGTCCTCCAAGAATGGACCTGTGTGCATGATATACACCCTGTGAGGCTACCCCCTAAGCTATTACCAAAATGGCGTGGAGACAATAGATACTTGTAGACTGGGAAAGTGGGGGCTTGCATCCTAGGGAGCCAGGATGCTGAGACAAGGAAGCTTCCTCTGGGAGAAAGCGGTCCCCATTTCTCCTGTGGTGGCCTGCTGAGGCAGATATTCATTTACTCCTGTCCCAGATGTCTTCGCCCCATCCCATTCTTACTTCTTATAGAACCTGTTCTTTTGAGTGGCCTCACTGGGCTCCCCTCTGGAGCCCCACACCCTACAGATGGCCTTTTAAGAACTTCACATATGCTTTTGACCTCTCTGGGGATGGGGAGTTCTCTCTGCCTCCCAGGAGTCCTCTGGGTGTTAACACTGCTTGAAGCTTCCATTCCTGGAATGAGAGCTCCACCTGGGGCATCAAGCCCCGCTCTTTTCGGAGGGAGCTGGTGATGTCCGTGACCTTACAGACCTGACAGTGTTGGCCTTTCCCTTTCAGCCTGACTCTCTAGTACCTGTGTCAGCCTCCATTGAGCTTATACTCGTAGAGGACGTGAGGGTCAGTCCGGAAGAAGTGACCATCTATAACCATCCTGGTGTCCAGGTAACCTTTGCCCACCACCCCCTCACATGAGGAACTGTACACTCTTTTCCTCCCAGCCTGACCCCTTTCTTCCCCACATCTCCCTCCAGGTAGAACTCCACATCACAGAAGGCTCTGGCTACTTCTTCCTCAACACAAGCACCCAGGACATCATCAAGGTGGCCTACCAGGACACCCGGGGCGTGGCTATGGTAAGTCTAGGCCTTGGGATCCCAGCTGTCTGCTCTGGTTGGCATTACTCCAGGCTTACCTGGTACTGAGCCTTGAGATTCCGAGTCGCTCTGAAGTTCTGTGGTTCCCATGCCACCTCTGTGCTTTCTCTTCTGTGTCTACAATTACCGGCACTGTTAATTACCTAATTCTTCCCTTTCAATCAATCTTCCGATTCATCCTTTAATTATTCTTTTATTACATAAGTGGCTTCGTGATAACCCTAAGACGCTTGCATTTCAAAACTTCTCCTGTGCTCTCTTCACTCTCTTACCTCTCCACAGTTCCCACTTCACCCTCTCCCACCCCTAAACACAAGGACTGATTGGACCTCTGGCATGGAGGAATGGAGCACCCTGGTTCCCTCATGCCCTGAGCTGCTTGTTCTTTTCAAATTGTCATGTAGTCCATAGTTACCTTACTTGTTCTTTTAGCCCTTTTATTACACAGGATTAGAGCTCTCTAGGTCCTCTTTTCTTTTATGTGCATAAGTTTCACCTGCATGCATATATGTGTACCAATGTATCAAGTACATGCAGTGCCCCCAGAGGCCAGAAGAGGGTGACAGAACACCCAGGACTGGAGTTATAGCTGGTTATGCAAGGCCACATGGGTGTTGGGAACTGAAGCCAGGTCATCTAGAAGAGTTGCCAGCCAATGCTTTTAGTCACTGAGCCACTCTCCAACCCCTAAACATTCTTTTCTTAAGAGAGTCAAAGAAAGAAAACAAAGAACTGATCTAAAGGTCTATACATGTGTCTGATGGGGTATTTATGCAGACATTAAGTGACAAGTTCCTCTTGAAAGGAGGTCCAGAATGACACCCACCCACAGTGTCAACACTTGCCTAATGGGGCATTGTCACCGGGCAGCTCTGAGCCAAACTCTGCTTCCTCTCTTGAAAGTGTACTTGCCTCATTCCTGAAGAGTCAGGGCTCCCCCTGACTGAAGAGGTCCAAACTGACAGGGTGGTGGATGGAAGGCATGTGGCTTCCACTCATGAAGTCTGGGTGGCGGGCTGGCCACGACTCCTCAGGCCCTTTACTTTTGGCCTTGCCTTGTTCCTTCGGCTGAGCCCTGGAAGGCTAGGCACAGCACAGGAGGAGGCACTTGTGTTCCAGGGAGGGTTATGATCCAGGCAGTGACCTATGCTAGCACCTCCTTTCAGAAACACTGGAGCATGTTGCCCACTCCTACTCAGGAGCTGATGGCATGACGTCAGCCGTGTGCTGGTGTTCGTGGCTTCAACTCCCCACATTTCTGTTGCTCCTGTTTTTTACCTCCACCAGCTCTCTTAGCCTATAGATCACAAAGTTGGTGGCCCTAAGCTGGACAGGTATACATTGAGAGGACCAACTGGATGTAAGGAATGTGGAAGTATTGGACTTGAGGGTTCTCTGTGGTGCTGGCTATCAGGAGCTGGAGGGGACAGAGGTAAACCAGAGGGTATGATATTTACAGGTGACGGGGAGGGTGGCAGTGTGTGCCTCACAGGTGACAGGGAGGGTGGCAGTGTGTGCCTCTGTTGATTGCTTTGATGCTGACTCAAACGTTTCATCAACTTCATGTGTTGTGTGGAGGTTCTTAGTACGTCACAGATGTGAACCGCCACCCCCCACCATCATGCTTAGAGTATTTTCATGCCTGGAAAGGAAACCTATAGCTACTGTTACCTTTGAGTTCTTCCAAACTCATCCCGTTTCAGCTTTTACCTAATTTATTACTTAACTCTATAGATTTTTTCCCTTTCTGCACAGTTCCACTCTAGTAGGTACAGATGGCTTTTCCTTGTGAGGCAGATTTGTATTCCCTGAGGAGTAAAGTCGTTCCCCATCTTTGTGGCTTTTTTTGTTTTCTTCAGATTCTTGTGTCTTTCTGGATAAATGTCTATTTAGAACCTTTAATTTCATTCTTTCTATTAAGTTGTTGAATATCATATTACATTCTAGATGTGGTTCATTCGTTAGATGTGATATGCACTTACTTTTCATTAAGGCTTGTCTTTTTTACTTGTTTTTTTTTTTTTTTTTTTTTTTTTTAAGATTTTTTTTTTTTTTTTTTAAGCACACTGATGTTTTTTTCAGAAACCCCAGAAGAGGGCATCAGATCCCGTTACAGAGGTTGTGAGTCACCATGTGGGTGCTGGGAATTGAACTCAGGACCTCTGGTAGAGCAGTCAGTGCTCTTAACCACTGAGCCATCTCTCCAGCCTCCTCTTTTTTACTTTCTTTCAAGCTTATGTTTTTAATTTTGGTTAAAATAAAAACTAAAATAATAAAATTTAAATTTTTTATTTTTTTAAAACTTATATTCATTTATACATTTATTGTGTCGGAGCTGAGGGGAACATGCATGACATAACATGTGTGTGGATGTCAGAGGGCAACTTCGGCAGTTGGCTTTCTCCACCTCGTGGGTTCGGGGATTTGAACTTAGGTTGGGAGCCTTGGCTATGAGTGTTCCTGCCGGTCCTTGTGTTTCTGCCTTTCCCATCACCCTGAGGGTTCATGGCCAATGGTGCTCTTGACGGTTTGCTCTGTTTACTTCTGAGATTTGTCTACCCTGAGTGAGAGAGAGAGAGAGAGAGAGAGAGAGAGAGAGAGAGAGAGAGAGAGAGAGAGAGAGAGTGTGTGTGTGTGTTAGGAACTGGTCTTCTGTCATGAGTGGCTGTCCAACTGTCCTGGCAGTCTTTGCACTTTTTCTTCTGCACTGCATGATTTTGGCATCCTTGTCAAAATCCAGTAGATAGGGCATGAGCTCAGTTCTGAGGCCGCCAGCTCTGTAAGTTCTGTGTGACCTGCATGTCTTGCTCTGTTGCACTACCGTGTAGATTATTGCCGACTCATAGCAGGTTTAACATTGTGAGTCTTCCGACTCTTCTCTTCAAGTCTGATTTGACTGTTTTACATCCTTTACAATTCAATATAAATTCCAGAGTCAGCTTGTCAACCTATTCACCCTCTGTCCACGGATGTGAGGTATCACTGTCTCCTCGGCCTCCCTTGATATCTTTTGGTGATGGCTCTAGTTGGGAGTGTTAAGTTTTATACTAGTTTTGTTGACTTTAATTCTAGGTATTTGTTATTTTGCATGTTAATAATTCCAAATGGAATTGTGTTCTTAAATTTCATTTTTCTAACATTTGGCCCTCTGCATGTTAGTCTCATATCCTGTAACCTTGCTGAACTCTTAAGAAGTTTTAGTGGATTCCCCAGGGTGTGTGTGTGTGTGTGTGTGTGTGTGTGTGTGTGTGTGTGTGTGTGTGTGTGTGTGTAAAATCATGTCAAGTGTGAATATAGGTAGTTTGACTCCTTCCCTTTGAATTTAGAAGTTTTAATCCTTTTTCTTGCCTTATTATCCTGACTACAGTCTCCAGTACAATGTTGAATAGAAGGATGAGAATAGCCATCATTGTCTTGTTCTAGGTTGTGGGGAGAAAGCTTGCATCCTTCCACCACTAAACCTGATGTGATCATTATACAGATGCTCCGGATGGGATAGTAGTGTCCAAAGGGCTTTTAGGCAAGGCTGAAAGTATTTTTAAACATGTCTGTGAAGATAAAGACAGCTAACATTCCTCACCCCGCCCTCACCCTACCTTGTATCTGTTCGCTTAGATTCAGATTGGACCTCTGTGTATGCACAGACTCAGTTCCTCCAAAGTTTCACCTGATTCCCAGAGCTTCCAGCAGGCAATGAATGGGTATCTCCATGCTGCTGCTGGCTCTCCCTCTGTTCAGAAACTCTCTGTAAGAGAAGGGTGAGCGTGTTGGGCAATAATACCGTCCCCTTGACCAGATAGTAAATCTCTGCTTCCATCATACAGGTCATCCTTGAGAATACCCTATAAAGGAGTATGGTCATGTGGTAGGGCTCTGGTCACTGACATGTGAGGTTGTCATGGGTCTTTCTGCTGTCAGACTGGTTGACACTGGACTTAGAGCAGATGCCCAATACATCTCCTTTCTCGTCCATGATTGGTGAGTCAGAGGCCAGCTCTTGTACACAGGTGCTCATAGGCACATAGATGATGGTGGTGCAGACCACTCAGACCTAAGAGAGTTCTGAGTTTCAGTGACCAACAAGCTCAGGAACCTAAGGATGTGCTTATGAGCAAGGTACATGTAGTGCTGCCTTATTGGGTTAATGAATGACCATCTCTACATGTTGTTTAGAATTAATGAAGAGACAGCATTAGAAAAGCCACGTGAGAGGAGCTTACGGGAGTACTATGGTTGCACCTCACTTCAGATCCTACCTATGTTTTAGCTCAGCTCTGTGCAAGGTTGACTTACATTTGGAAATGATAAGATTAGTGGTCAGCAAACTCTGTGTCTGCCTACAAGGGAGCATCAGATGCAGCTGATTTAGAGCCTGTAGGAATCAGTTACAGCAGCTGAGAGCTACATTCTATATGCATGCCACTGGTCGATTTCAAGGTACCTTTAGGATGCCTCTTTTCCCAGGCTCTCTAATGTGACTGCCTGCTCTGGCGCTGCTTATGGCTTGGGGACCTTTTGTTTTTCTGTTCCTCTTTCCTATCGTCTTATATGTTAGGCCTGTGTTTTGAAATCTTTATTTTGTTCTCCTTTTAAGAGATTATTTTTAAGTTTGGTATTTGAGTGTTTTGCCTGCATGTATGTGTGCAACACATGCGTGCAGTCCCTGCAAAAGTCAGAGGAGTGCATCAGAGCCCCTGGAGCTAGAGTTTCAGATGATGTAAGCCACCATATGAGTGGTAGGACTAGAACCCGGGTCCTTGGGAAGAGCAGCCAGTGCTCCTAACCAATGAGCCATCTCTAACTTTTTAATTTTTAAGACCCTGGGGTCGCCCTAACCTTGAACTCCTTGGCTCAAATGCTCCTTCTACCTCAGCCTTCTGAGTATCGGGAACTGTGGGTGGAGATACTCATGCTTTTGCCAATCATTTTCATTTATTCCCCTCAATAAAAGAAGGAATAATTGTACACCCCTGTGTGTGAGTGTGCCTTGTCAAAGCTTGACACTAGGAGGAAAAGCTTTAGTTGAAATTCATCCGCACATCTGGAAACATACCTTATCTTTGTGTTCTAGAGATTAAAAATAACTTCCTGCTATCAAGAAGAAGGGAATTCGAAATCGGGAAAGGTGTGTCTGTTGCCATAGCAACCAACAACAGTTCCTCTTAGTCGGGTTGCCCTTCTTGAATAAGCTGAGAGTGAACCTATGGCCAGAAGAAAGACCTTGCATCCAGGAGCAAGTGCTCTTCAGAGTCTGTTTTTGGCTTGGCTCTGTATGTAGGTAGTGAGCAGAAGCTTAACCTTTGTTTGAAAGACTCAGGGATTTCAGCACTACAGTTTCTCCTAGAATTCCTCTGATCTTCAGACACTGCCATCCTGGGCTTGCCTCTGTGTGGGTATTAGTGCCCCACATCTTCAGGTCACAGTGCACTACAGCCATTCTGTCCCATGGCCAGTCTGACTCCCTGTGAAGCAGTACCTTGGAGGCAGGCCTTCCCAGTGTGGCTTCCATCCCAGCAGGTTCTGTGGAACACTGACCTTGGGCCTCTGCTTTCTCCTCCAACTGCTTCAAGGGGAAATCAGGTCCTGTTCCCTTCTTCTTCTCTGGAACCCTGAGGATCTTGCCGAGTGTTGATGGGCTGTGACGGGTGCTCCCCGCTTCCTTCAGAGGCTGTCTCTGAAGGACGCATTTGCACATTTCCTTGGCATTTGCAGCTGCTAATTAGCCACATCCTCATTTCTCCTCTTCACAGACAAGAAAGCCCACAGCCGTTCATGTAGCTCCTAGACAATGCTTCGTTCTTCTCTATTGATAGGCAGTTGAGACTCCACAGTGGTCCCTGTATGTATGGAGTTGGCTTCTCGGTATCTTTGGAAGAGACGTGAGTGTGTGATTCACACAGCAGGCTATGGTGGAAGTTTTCCTGCCCACACAATGAACCCCGGGCTGAGCAGAGCTGATTAGTTTGCTCACACAGCCCCCAGAACCCTCTGCAAGGGGCCTCTATTTTATTTTTGGCAGGTTTGCACAAAAGAGTGTTTACCTGGTTTAAACTTAAAGCTTCTTCCTTCTCAACCATTCCTCATATTTCATGAGTCCTCTGAGCACAGCCTGTCACTGAGAACTTGGTGTGCCCTGAGTACTTGACACTTCTTTTTCTTTTCATTTGAGAAGGCTCTAGTGCACAGTATGATGGTAATAAGGAATAAGGCTCGCAGGCTCTGCTCTGGTGAGCCATAGCCGTGCTTCTTTATCTCCTCAGTACTGCAGTATGTGGCCAGCCATGGTGCCCTGGGATACATACAGAAGCACACTGGTGATGAATTGGTAGGAGGTGATGGTCGTGGGGCTTGAATTCAGGTGTCCACATCTTCTGTGAAGCTGGCTGTAGATGGTATGGTGCCTACTGCATACTCTCACCCCTGGGAAACTGGCAGAGCTGACCACAGCATGTTTTATCCAGGCTGACTCCTGGATATCTGTGGTTTTCACGTGAGCTCTGGTCATCTTTGTAGACTGCTAGGTGAGAGACTGAAGATACAGGTCCCAGTCCTCTTGTGTGGTAGCTTGGCCTTCTTCACGGCCTTGGTGAGCACATCAGAAGAGAGAGAAGCTAATGTCCCCTCCCAGTGACGGTCAGAAATATTCTGGGGTCTTCTTTATTCATCTGAAAATGTCACCTGCCACAGCAACTCCGAAGTGTGAATGGGGCTCAGGAAGGCGGGGCTGGTGAGCTCATGGGCCATGCAACTTCTTAATGAGTAATAATGCATTCATCATCTCCAGATTGATGACAGGACTTTCCCTTGGGCTCAGTACTTGATGACATTCTCAGTGGCACTGTCAACACTTAGAAATGAGAACTCATTCCAGACACCCTCACTGCCTCTTCTCGGTGTTCTTGAATGTCCATCAGGAGCATGTGGTGTAGATCTTGAGAAGTATGAGCCACTTAGGTCTAGTGAGGAGTGGCCCAGGATCCCTGTGTGACTACCAGCTATCGGTCGGCTGTTTCCCTCTGCGCTGTTTCTTTGTCTTCCGAGTGACCTCACGTGCCGGACTCAAAGCTCTATTACAGGGCTTTGAAGTGAGTCCAGCTGCAGAGCAGGCTAGACCCCGCCGCTTCCCTACATGCAGCCTGGCGCTGTCCTCTCCTTCTGTCATCCGGAAGGTGACAGAGCGTCCATTCTCTGGGAAGCCAAGTGGAAGAGAAATTGATTTCCTCACTGCCATTTTATGCCTTTGTTAAAATGTGCAAAGTGATTTTTTTTTCATTTTTGAAGGACAGAGGGAAAAACAAAAACGAAAAAGCCCACCCACGTCAGCATTGCCCACGTGGGTCTGTCGGCAGTGTGTGCACCATGTAATTTCCTCAGGTTGTGAAGGACACGCCAGCTCCTGACAGCAGCAGGTCCTGCATGAGCAGCAGGTCATGTTCTCAGAGCTGCTCACTCCTCCACACCGGTTTGCATGAGCTTCCTCTAGGGAAAATGTAATAATAGCAAAGCCAGATGACCGCTAGCTTCTCCACCCATATTTAATGCCAGGCTGGCTAGCCACAACAGCTCAAGTCCCACAGCCATCATTTTGGAATGTAAGTATGATTCCCACCCTGGGAATCTTTGTTAATCTACTTTAAGCCATCATATTAAATAAGCCAGGCATACCTCATCTGCTTAGAGTGCCCTGGAGCGCAGTTACACCTGCATGTAGCAGCTTGGCCCAGCTTTCCAATTTTGTCTACCCCTAGCTACCTGTGGGCTTAGGCCTTCCTTAGCTTAGCTTTTCCTTATTGGCCCCTCTCCTGTTCCTGCTCTGGAAGCTGCTGGCCCTGTTTTTCCCTGTGAAGGAGGCAGTGCCTCTGAATGGGGACTAAGCTACTTGGGTTGGATCTCTAGCTCCCCTTCAGGCTGTTTCCACCCATCTTTGATTTTCTTCTGTACAATTTGTTCTTCTGTACCTTGAAGTTGTTGGACCCAGAATCCATAGGGTCTGTGTTCTCTGCAGAGATCTTCAGAATTTCCATTCTTAGCCAAACTAGTTCACTGAAAGCTGTGGGTCTCTGTCTAATCAAGGTATAGAGGTTGTGTGCAGGTTGTTAGCCAGACACCAGGCTGTGTGTGACGTCTTCTGGAAGATGCAGGTCAGCATAGAGGGGAATAGGAAGCTGGAAATTCCACAGTGGTGAGGGGTTGTGAGCCCAGTGAGGGAAGATTATACCTATCCAGTCAAGGAAGTGAGGCTTGAAACTGGAGCCAACAGTTGAGGACTGGGGTAAGAGGCAGAAAGTTGGTTATTTCCCTTTGGTAGAGAACCTATCCGGCCCCCTCCCCGCCCCAACCCCCATACACAAATTCTTGGTTTTGGAACTCCTGCTTTGCAAGTGCTGAGCTGCTTACGGGATGCATTTATACCCCCAAGCCCCACTGAGACAGAATGTAATCGGCAAAGTCAGTCACAGCCCCCTCCCCGAGCCCCACCACCCAGCCCCTGCCTGCTCAGTTGAAACACATGCTAGGGGACCTGTGGTGACACGTCCGTGTTTGAGAGTCAGATGTCTCCTTGAGGAGTCGCTGCAGCTGAACCAGTGCTCGGAGCTGCAGTTGCTTGGGGGAATCTCTGCTGTGTGGGGCTGCATGGGTGAGGAAGGCTGAAGGGAACTAGTAGAGCTGGGGGAGTGACAAGACTCGAGAGTCTAAGCTTGTGTCTGTTTTTCACCCAGAACGTCTTAGTTGGTCATGACTCTAAGCAAAGTTGGGTGGCAGAGATGGGTAGGTCACCCAGGAGTGGGCAATCTGCGCTGTCTGTGCTCAGGCCCATTGTGCTGCGAGTTCAGAGATGAACTCCCTTTGGAAGCAGCTGCCCCCAGGTCTACCAGCTCCTGACATGCAGCTTCTCATGAGACTCAGGGGGCATGACCCTGTTATTAGAGCCACCTGGCCAGGCCCTCCTGGGCTTGAAGCTTCTACCTCCAGGTTACCGTGTGTGTTCTCATCCATCACGTTTTGATCAACCCCCCCCTTGTATAAGATGCATAAAGTCGAGGTAAAGGCTGGCTGGGGCCCCTGAGAGCAATGCCCTCTGCAGTTCATGCCCCGACTGCCGGGATACCAGAGGGAGGTGCCAGAGGGCCTTCTGTGTTCACTTCTTTGAAGCACTGACCAGATAGTTATTGCTAATGGCCCTTTGAACAGAGATGGGACCTGCAGCCTTGTGACCTTGCGACTTGCTTTTCAGGTGCACCCTCTGTTCCCAGGCTCATCAACTGTCATGGTCCATGACTTGTGCCTGACCTTCCCAGCCCCAGCAAAGGCCACCATTCATGTCTCCGACATCCAGGAGCTCTATGTCCGAGTGGTGGACAAGGTTAGTAGACTCTTCTGTGTGGCCCCTCTCTGCTGCTGCACACAAAGCAGGGACAGTGTATCCTGGGAGGTGTTTCCTTATAGCCTTTGCCTTTCTTCCTGTGTCCTGCCCTCCTCTGACCACTCCAGAGTGGCTGACCTTATGTTGCCATCTCTGACTCCTGTGCTTCTTATGGACAGTGCGGGCTGACATCCTGCTATATTCCTTTATCCCATTTGTCGTTGGTAATGCTTGGCAGTAAATCCTGCCTGCAGGATCGACTGAGTTAGCCTTGACTTGGGAATGCATGTCCTCTGGCTCACAGAGGTTGTTCAGCAGCCACACACCTTGCTGAACATGGAGTCTTGACCCAGCGTGTGAGATGAAGAATCTTGGGAATTTCAGAGGCAAATGAGTAAAATTCAGTACTGCCAAGTGCTCCTGTGCTGTGAATAAGGCAGACCTAGGTTTTCCTTCTGTGTGAATGGGAATCTCATTCAGAGCTGACTGAGGTGGCTGGGGCTAGGCTTCCAGAGCTCAGTGCCTAGTCCCTGCTTTCCTGTGCTGATGAAAAGGTAGTGGTTGAAAGAGGGATGTTCCGGCAGCTTAGACTTCATAACTAAAAGCCTTGTTACCCAGCCTCAAATATTGCTGACTGTTTTCTTATAGGAGACAGGCTGGTGCTATCCCTCAAGCTGACCTTTAACCCACTCTCCTGCCTCAGCCCCTGCTGATACTACCAAAACCAGCCTCCCTCCAGCTTGCCCACTAGATTTCTCTTCAGCAGGCATTCCAGGTCTTCCTTTCCTAAAGAATGCATTAGGAAATGTGCCTGCTGATACCATGTATCCATTCAGACTCTGAGCACCTCTGTGCCTCTGTTGTTCTAAATTATGTCCTTACTCCCTAATTCATTGATTACCCACTGGTTGAGAGTGGAGTCTATGCCTCATGCTATGGACAAAGCCTCCCACACCCTAGGCCCTGTATACTGCAAGCTCATCGTTTCCCACTCATTGATTGGCCAAACCCGGATGTCATTCTGGGTGACTTGTACCCAGTTCCTAAGTTCTGATTTAGAGGTTGGTGATGCTGTCTCTGAAAGCCTTGGGTGCTACATGGTGGAGGAATGACACTGAGAAGCTACAGCCTGTGCCTTAGGTGGAGATCGGGAAGGCTGTCAAGGCCTATGTCCGTGTGTTGGACTTCTACAAGAAGCCTTTCCTGGCCAAGTACTTCACCTTTATGGACCTGAAGCTGCGAGCAGCCTCCCAGATCATCACGCTGGTGTGAGTCCCCACAGGAGTCACGGGAAGGGTGTCTGGGGATGGGGCTCATTCCCGTGTAGTCTCTCAAGAGCTCTTCCTTGGAGGAGGGATCCAATGATCTTTTTGTCTCAGGACTCTGGATGAAGCTCTAGACAACTACACGGCCACATTCCTCGTGCACGGCGTGGCCATTGGCCAGACCAGCCTGTCGGCAAGCGTGACGGACAAATCTGGGCAGAGAGTCAGCTCCACTCCACAACAGATCGAGGTAGTTCTGTTCCTTTTTTTCTGTGTGGGCTCCATCTTGGTTGGACATGTCTTTCTGGTGACAGGCTAGGAATTCAACTACATGGAGAAGCTATGTTGAAGTCTGTGCCTTCCTATGTCCTCTGAGCGTGAGGCATGGTCACCAGCTCTGTGTGGATTGCAGCAATTAGACGCGGAACCAGAGGAGCTTGAGATGCTGGCTTCCTGCTACGGCACAGGGTCCAGGCCATTCAGAAATGCTTGCACTTTGTCCCATGGTAAAGGGACAGGCAGAAATCCTTTCAGAAGCCATCGACTGCTGTTAGCTTGTGTAGTGCTAATTCCCACGCTCCTGAACTGAGGCCTAGGTCCAAGAGGGCCATGAGCACCTGCCAGGGCTGTGCAGACAGAAGGGGTCTGAAAGGAGCTTCCTGAGGCAGGTCTTTCAGGAGCAGCTGAGCTCTGGGGCCCATACACCATCTCAGTGTGATGCAGTCTATCCCGCATCTAGGTTCTCACAGGTACCCCACTGTAGGAAGAAGTCAGGGCAGGCTGGGTCAGGCCACCTTACCCAAGAATCCCCAGATACCCACTAGGAGCAGCAGCAGTACCATCTCCTGCAGGTTTCTGCCACACAGGGGTGGCAGGCTTCATTGATCTGCCTTTAGAATCGGGCAGAGGCGGTTTATGCCTCCAGATGGAAGTGTGCCTTCCTCCTACTGGTGGTGAGGAATTCGTTTCTGCCTATAAATAGCTCAACCCAACCAAGACTAATTCTCCGCACAGAGCAGTCTCCACGATCTCCTTGGAACACTTCTTACATGCTTGACAAGCAGGAACCTGTGAGGCCGTGGGGCAAGGGAGGTACAGAGATGGGGTGTCCACCTAGACTACTGACTGTTCCTGAGCCCTTCCTCCTGCAGGAAAATGATGCAGCTGTTGAAGTCAAGCCCTGTTCCAATATAGTTTGCTTTTAGTAGTGCTAGAGGCAGCTCTCCAAAGAGGAGTAGTCAGGATTCTGGAGATGAGAGCCAGTCACAACTTCAAAAGTCACCTTCAATTACCAGAGGGCTCGTTGGGCCTCAAATCACAGAGGCCCACCTCTGGCTCCCATAGGTCTCAGGTAGATCAGATCAGAGAATCCCAGAAGAAGTACTAGTGCTAGTTGGGGCCGACATTGAGCCTGCACTGAGAGATCCATAGATTTCTCCAGCATTGCCTGGTACCCCAGCCCCTACCAGTTACCCTCAACTGAGGGATGTTCATACCCCATGTTCAGTGCATGTCACATGCAGCCAGAGTCAGCTTATAGATTTCAGTCCCTTCTCTCTTCTGTCTCCAGGTCTTCCCCCCGTTCAGACTGATACCAAGGAAGGTGACACTGATTATTGGAGCCATGATGCAGGTGGGAGCCACTGCGAGTCTACACAGGCCTTCACTGTCAGCACCCTCACCCTCGTGGGATGGTGAGGGCTCTCCAGCACAGCAGGTGCTGACAAGAGCCACTGTTTCTCACTCCTCAGATCACCTCCGAGGGCGGCCCCCAGCCTCAGTCCAACATCCTCTTCTCCATCAACAATGAGAGTGTGGCAGCAGTGAGCAGCGCCGGGCTGGTGCGTGGGCTCATGGTTGGCAATGGCTCTGTACTGG